>NW_027361726.1:5077500-5175000 GCF_039654945.1 Dendrobates tinctorius | reverse complement strand
TTCCCTGACACAGTGTAACAGAAAGATCAGCAGTACCTCTGCTGATCAATACACCCTGGAGCCTGCATCCCAAGGCCACCCACCTTGAGACCCATAATGGTCATTTAGGACCCTGCTCCTCTTACCACACTGAATGTGCCTGTACACCCGTCCTGGGATACCCACACAGCGCCCCCTAGCTGACATAGTGGTAACTACACATACCTCCCCCCTCTGTTCAAACTTGTGGGGTTGAACACATGACATCACCCAGGGATCTTGAGACCTGGCACCCATGTCACCTTGCCCTACCAGTCGGGAGGACCATCTCCGTCTGTTTCGGTAGTCATACTGCATATTTACATTAGGCCTCCCCTGCCCCCAGAGGTCAGTATCTCGGCCCTGGGCTTTGGCCTTTCTGTCAACGTCCCTCAGTGTGACCAGACACTCTTTAGTCTCCACCTGTCTGCAGTGCGCTCCGTCACCTGACCTCTCACTGGCTGGCTCTCCCAGTTCGCACGGTCATGAGTCCCACGTCCAGCTGGGCCAACTGGCTGGTCTGAGTCTGACCCTCTGTCGCTATGTCCACCACCGAGTCTCGTGCCTATGTTACTAAGATTAGAACGGCCACTTGCGGACTCTCGACGTTCTTGCCTTCGACTACCTGTCCTTTCATTCCTTGGAGGATCCCTTCGGGTCCTTACACCTTGGGTTGGAGGTGGACGCTACCTGACGTTCTCTATCTGCTCATTCATCTGCAGTCGATCCTGTCTTAGCTGCTCAATCTCCTTCAGGTACGCTACCCGATATTCCAGGAGCATGCGAAGCTTCCCAATGCTTTCCACCGAACCAACCACAATGACAGGAACCATGTCATCTTCAACAACGACTTGGATTTCACCAGCAGGTTGGATCCTCACTCTCTTCACACTGGATCGATTCACCATCTCCTGCATCACCTTTCCAAGTCTGCCAACGACTTTCCCCACCAGATTTCTGGGTACCGGAATTATGTCTTCCACAAGGCCCAGCCGACTTTGAGCTTCCCTTGCAAGCTCCAGACGTCGAGCGGCTTTCCTGTTACGCTCCACGAGCATCTGTTTCGTGCGGAGACATTGTAGGTGCATCTCCTTCAGGACAGCCACCCTTCTCTCTGTGTCTTCCGTTTCTGCCAGTATCACCAACTGGTCTGCTTCTGGTGCCCAGCTCACACTATAGGCCTTTACTGCCTTTTTAAAGGTCTCATGCACACCTTCGCTGGCACACGCTTCTCGCACGTCTTCGGGTACCTCCATCACGCACTTGAAAGTCATGGACTTGCTCTCATCCTGGACAGATGGCTCTGGGTTCCCCACGGACACTTCCCTCAAGGTATCTGCCAAGACCGGGTGACTGTCTTGTGCAGCTCTTGGCTCACCATCTTCCTGAGATTTACAGTCCTCAGGACCCTTTTCCAAGATGGGCTTTGGCAGTTCTGCCTTGCTATCAGTCGGGCACGGCCGCTGTACGTCTTCGCCCCTCCACTTCTCCTGCAGAAGACCTTTTACTACTCCACTGAGTTCTTGCAGAACTTTATCTCGCTCCTCTGCCAGGTAGCGACGCTCATCCTCTCTCCTGAGAATCTCCTGTTGATGCTTCTCTTGGGCCTCTCTGAGCACCTCCATATCTTCCAACAGGGTCTTGTTCATGGTTTTACACGCTGACAGGTGACCTCTGAGCTCAGAGACTTCCTTCTCCAGCTCATCCACTCTGTGCTCAGCTGCTTGCCTTAGGACTCTTTCCCGTTCGACATGTTCTGTTACAGTCTCCTTTATCAGCTGTATCTCACGATCCTGCTCTCTTTTGTCCATCACGTGTCTCACCACTACCTCTTTAATTATATCGTTAAAGGGTACCACTGGGTCAGTCACCCCAGTCGAGTGAACCCTCCAGTTACCGTCCAGCACCAATGTGTCTAGTCCAGTCGTCTCATCTCCCAGCCCACCATCTGTCTTATCATGAGACGTCAGGTCCGTCAGTTGGGCAGATGTACTTTTTCCTCTGGTCAGTTATACCTCTGACCTGTCCATGTCAGGAGCCGTCACTGTCTCAGTGTCCGCTGGCCCCACAGTCGAAGCATCTCCATCATCCGACCAAATGTCATCAAACAAAACAAAGTCCCGGCCCCTCTCCCAGGCATAGACTAAGTCCCGTGGTATCCCTCTACCTTGGCACTCACCACCTTTGGTCCCCTCAAACACTACTCTGTCTACTGCGTAGTTCACTGTGACCCCGTGTTTACAGCGAACCCTGACGTTTTTCTCGGTCAGAGAGAAAACGAGAGGAGTTCCTGTCAGAGTCACCTGACTCTCTGAGACCAGCCGACCAAAGGCTCCTTCCCGGTGCAGCATCACTGTACACATCTGTGGCCCGTCATTACTAGCCGGAAAGGATATTCCACATTCTGAAAAAGACCTGCACATACACTGTGGTACTCTAGACATACCCACTGAGTCAACCAGTGCTGTCATTTCTTCCAATTTGGCCCCTTTCTGGACCACCACCCCGCTTTGGGTTTCCGCCCCCTCCTGGGTCTCCACCCCTTTTTGGGTTACCACCCCAATTTGGGTCACCGCCCCCTTTTGGGACTCCACACCCTTTTGGGCTACCACCCCGATTTGGGCCATCGCCCCCTTTTGGGACTCCACCCCTTTTCTGGTTACCACTCCCTTTTGGGTCACCACCCCCTTTTGGGACTCCACCCCTTTTTGGGTTACCACTCCTTTTTGGGATTTCCCCATGTCCGTTCTGCAGAACTTCTTATGCCACAGTTCACACCACAGTTTGTCTCTCACGATACCAGACAAGATCTTGCTGGCACCACCACAGCTTCTGCTGTCACAAACCACCGGCACCTCCGGCTGCCGTTCACATACACACACAGCGGCTGGTGTCACTGCAGTTCCTGCTGCGCAGTCTTCGTGGACCCGCCGATCCACCGGAAGCCGCTTGTCACCTTCTTAACCGCCCGCTGGGTTACTGAAAGCCGCTTGTCACCCGCAAAGATAAAAAAACCACAAAAGCGCGCCCATAGGGCCTTACCAGTGCAGGTATAATGGGGTATGAAGCAATAATACAGGGTACTCACCCTTAATAGTTGTGTAAAGCCACAACTACTGTATCCGCTTAGTCATATGCAATAAAGCTGCAGCAGGATGGCGTAGACAGACAGCGTCTGCTACCAATGCTCAAAGAGGAAAAACACCTTCGTGACCACTCTGAGCCACAGCAATCTGCCTTCAGGTTTTGCAGAGGAAAAGAGAGAGAAAAAAAAAACACATGCACAGTCTCTCACATGTCCTGTCCGTGTGCTGTTCAGGACGTACCGTCTCCACCTGAGACCGTCCAACACACAGGAGCACACCGAGTGCTTTTCAGGGAGCCGACCCTCCTCCCAGGGTTTCCCAACACACTGGCCTCACCAGGTCCAGGGGCTCAGCGGGTGCTCTTCAGGACATCCGTCTCCGCCTGAGACTGCCCAACACACGCCTCACCAGGTCCAAGGTCATATCATGTGTACCAGGGATCCGATTCCTCTCCCAGAACCTCCCAACACTGACCCTCCAGGACCTTGCTCACTGACGCTGGTCAGTGCAACACAGACTCCTGTCTGTTACCTACTGGTGTCAGCCCCACAGGTTCCTGGACGCCTCTTTTCCTCAGAGGTATCCCACAAATATTAATACAGTCACTTTCTCTGACCTCGGTCAGTATTACTCACGGTTGTCAGACAATCTGCTCTCCTGGCTCAGAATCGCCAGCACTGCCACACGTGCTTCTGGGAATCGCTGCCCGCGTTCTCCGCCAATTGTAGGGATGTGACTCGCTCAGGTGCAGCGGGAGACAATTATGAGGCAGGTTTTCCCAAAGTCCATGTGGTTTATTAACTTCATAAACCCACAAGGCAGCATAACACTGAAATGTAACCTTCACTTCAGGCAAAGGAACAGAAATGTTCGTGGCTTCAGACTCGGACTGAGAGTCTCAGCACATGCTGGGAGCTGTAGTCCTCCCCATATACACTCTCTGTAGTGTCCCACCTGGACACATGGAAGTCTGTCCACACTCAGACAGACTCTCTCTTCCATGTGCCAAACACCTCAATTACATAGCCCTGTAACCACACCCACAGGTGATCACATGGCTATGACATCACTAAAGGTTGTATAGACACACACAGGCTTCCCTGACACAGTGTAACAGAAAGATCAGCAGTACCTCTGCTGATCAATACACCCTGGAGCCTGCATCCCAAGGCCACCCACCTTGAGACCCATAATGGTCATTTAGGACCCTGCTCCTGTTACCACACTGAATGTGCCTGTACACCCGTCCTGGGACACCCACACAGCGCCCCCTAGCTGACATAGTGGTAACTACGCCACAATATATATATATTTCATTCACTATAGCCACACATACATGTATATATCTATACAGTTGTGCTCGAAACTTTGCATACTCCAGCAGAATTTTTGATTTCTTGGCCTTTTTTCAGAGACTATGAATGATGACACCAAGACGTTTTCTCCACTTATGGTTAGTGGTTGGGTGAAGCCATTTACTGTTAAACTACTGAGTTTTCTCTTTTTTAAATCATAATGACAACCCAAAACATCCAAATGACCCCGATCAAAAGTTCATATACCCCATTTCTTAATAACATGTATTGCCCCCTCTAACATCAATGACAGCTTGAAGTCTTTTGTAGTAGTTGTGGATGAGGTTCTTTATTTTCTCAGATGGTAAAGCTGCCCACTCTTCTTGGCAAAAAACCTCCAGTTCCTGTAAATTTCTGGGCTGCCTAGCATGAATTTGAGATCTCCCCAGAGTGGCTCAATGATATTGAGGTCAAAAGACTGAGATGGCCACTCCAGAACCTTTACTTTGTTATGCTGTAGCCAATGACAGGTCCACTTGGCCTTGTGTTTTGGATTGTTGTCATGTTGGAACTTCCAAGTACGTCCCTTGCGCAGCTTCCGGGGTGATGATTGCAAATTTGCCTCCAGTATTTGCTGATAACATGTTGCATTCATCTTTCCTTCAACTTTGACCAAGTTTCCTGTGCCTTTGTAGCTCTCACATCCCCAAAACGTCAGCGATCCACTTCCATGCTTTACTGTAAGAATGATGTAGGGCAGCACAGTGGCACAGCCTTGCAGCGCTGGGGTCCTGGGTTCAAATCCCACCAAGGACAACATCTGCAAGGAGTTTGTATGTTCTCCCCATGTTTGCGTGGGTTTCCTCCGGGCACTCCGGTTTCCTCCCACATTCTAAAGACATAATGATAGGGAATTTAGATTGTGAGCCTTCAGGGACAGCGATGATAATGTGTGAAAACTGTAAAGCGCTGCGGAATTTGTTAGCGCTATATAAAAATAAAGATTATTATTATTATGATGTTCCTTTCATAATAGGCCTTGTTGACCTCTCTCCAAATGTAACGTTTATGGTTGTGGCCAAAAAGTTCAATTTTGGTCTCATCACTCCAAATTACCTTGTTCCAGAAGTTTTGAGGCTTGTCTCTGTGCTGTTCTGTGTATTGTAGGCGAGATACTTTGTAACATTTGTGCAGTAATAGTTTTCTTCTGGCGACTCAACCATGCAGACCATTTTTCTTCAAGTGCCTCCTTATTGTGCATCTTGAAACAGCCAAACCACTAGTTTTTAGAGAGTCCAGTATTTAAGCTGATGTTATTTGTGAGTTTTTCTTTGAATCCCAAACAATTTTCCTGACAGTTGTGGGCAAACTTTTTGTTGGTCTACCTGATCGTGATTTTGTTTTTACAGAGCCCCTGATTTTCCTTTTGTTAATCACAGTTTTAACGCTGCTGACTGGCATTATCAATTCCTTGGATATACAGTATTTTTGTATTCCTTTCCTGTTTTATACATTTCATCTACCTTTTCCTGTAGATCCGATGACAATTCTTTTGCTTTCCCCATGACTCACAATCCAGAAACGTCAGTGGCTGGATGAAAGATGCAAGAGTCTGTCTGGATCCCAGAAACTCACTCAGCTTTTATGCACACACACTGATTACAATCAAACAGGTCAGAGGTGAGGATGTTACCTTTAGTAGCCATTCAAACCCATTTGTGTCAACTTCTGTGCATGTTATCAGGTGAAAATCACCAGGGTATGTGAACTTTTGATCAGAGTCATTATGATGTTAAAAACACAGTAGTTTGACAGTAAATGGCTTTACTCAACCACTAACCATGAGTGGAGAAAAATGTTTGGCGTTATCATTCATATTCTCTGAAAAAAGGCCAAGAAAGCAAAAATTTTGCCAGGGTGTGTAAACTTTTGAGCACAACTGTATATTACATAGTCTTCTTTTTTATGTATATTGCCATCCCTTACTACACAGTACCCTCTCTTGTTATGCACAGAACTGTCCATTACATATTAGATTGTTTATAGCGCCCCCTGCCTTTATTACATACCGTCCGCTCTTGTTAGATATATAATGCAATGACGGCTGATGGAGCATGGGAAAGCTTATTTTCTAAAGGAGGGGCTGATGGACTGGTCGTCTGGTCACCTACTCCTCCATCAGCAGTCATTTTATATCTAACGAGAGGGTACTATGTAATAAAAGAGGGCGCTGTGAATAACAAAAATAACAAGAATGCACTATGTGAGAGACAGCACTGTACATAACAGCAGAGAAAGCTATATAATAAGGGACGGCACCCTATATAACTGGAGAGGATGGTACGTAATAAGGGACAGTGTTATACATAATAAAAGAGGAAACTATGTAACTAAGGGCGGTGTCATACATAATGAGTAAGAACACTATATACTAAGGGACTGTGCTATACAGAATAAGTACACTATATACTAAGGGACTGTGCCATACATAATAAGTGAGTACACTATATACTAAGGGATTGTGCTATGCATGATAATGCTACATTCCTGTATCTGTGTAAAATGTCGGCGTGCTGCCCGCTTTTTACCGATGCAATGAGCTTGTACTGATTTTGAGGATCAGAATAGATCAGAACAGAACATTCTCTAACCCTCACAGATCTCATTCTCAGATCCGTTATTTTCGTGTATGTATGAATGGACCTAAAAAACTCTGAGTCTGTGTACCATCCGATAAAAAAACGTGGAAACACACGGACATTTCACACAAATGTGAGAATGTAGAATAAGATTTTACAAATGAACTGTCCCTCCAAATCAGATACAGAATAATATCTACATCCAGACATTGACCGCTGACGTCTTTTGATTAGAGCAGCTCTCTCCTGTTTATTCTCCATCTGGTCAGACCTTCATGTCGATATCTCCCAGCCATGATTCGTTTTATCACGATTATCATCGCAGCCCTGAAAATAACAAGGTCACATACATTGTATACATACCTGTGTCGCCCCCCCCGAATACAGATATGTACCCCACCATTAATATACTATTAGCCGCATATCATTAAAAATATAAAGTGTTAAGCAGCACTGTGGCCCACATTAACTATAATCTCTGCCTCTCAATAATATAAATTATGCAGCCTGAGACTCTCCCGAATTACCTGTAAGGGTTCTTTTACACTTACCCTTTTTATTGCGGCCCATTTTTGCAGGCCGTATTGCCATGATTTTTGCGGTCTCCCGCAAAAACAGGCTGCAAAAAACCTTCTCTGATCCGCAAATACGATGTACCGCAAAAACAAGCTACCGTTGTTTTTGTGGTACCATTGAAATGTATTGCGGCCGTGTCCGTGAGCCGTGAAAAATATCGAGCAAGCTCCATATTTTTTCATGTGAGCCGTGAAAAATATCGAGCAAGCTCGATATTTTTTCATGGCCATATACAGCCCTCACAGCCATACGGCACACGGTGCTCCGATGAATTTTTGCTGGCCGTTTTTGCGGTGTCATAGAAATCTATTGGGGCAGCAAAAACTGCCCGCAAAAACACGGCAAGTGTAAAAGAACCCTTAGGCTATGTGCACACGGAATATATGCATGGTTTTACAGTACAAGTAAAGTGAATGAGATCCCTGAAGTCTCATGAACACGTTGCTTATTTTTTCCTTGCAGATTTAAAGCAGAATAAAATCTGCATAATGTCAATTCTTGCAGCGTATTTCACCCGTACTAACGTGTGGGGAAAATTTGTAACAAAAGCATGGCAAAAATGTGAAAGAAAAATAAATGTATTTTACGTAACTTTCTTCCTGCCAACACATTAGGACATGCAGCAGAATTTTCCCTTGCAAATCCTGAACGTGTGCATATAGCCTTAGTCCCGGTCCTGGTTCCCCATCATTTATTATAAGTTCTTGATAGCATCATAATGAATTTGGGGTGGGAGAAAAAGTTATGAGGTACCGATCATCCTCCGCCAACCTCTCAATTCATTACAAGTCCCTGGTAACGTCTTCTCGCACCTTTCAATTCATTATAAAGGGTACTATGCACCTTATCGCCTTCTCTCCCAATCCCCTATAAATTTTAAGTTCCCGATAAAATCACAATGAATTGTGAGATGGGGGGAGGACGCTATCAGGGGCTTAGCATCGTCCTCCACCACCCAATAAATTTTACATCCATATCCAACGCCCTCCATCACCCCAATCATTGCCCTCTCCACCACCTCCATCATTGCCCTCTCCATTACCTCCATTATTGCCCTCTTCACCACCTCCATCACTGTTTTCCCACTTAACCCCATCATTGTCCTCTCCACCACCTCCATCATTGCCCTCTCCGTCACCTCCATTATTACCCTCTTCACCACCTCCATCACTGTTTTCCCACTCCACCTCATCATTGTCCTCTCCACCACCTCCATCACTGCTCTCTCCACCATCTCCATCACTGTTTTCCCACTCCACCTCATCATTGTTCTCTCCTCCACCTCCATCATTGCCGTCTCCATCACCCCAATCATTGTCCTCTCTACCACCTCATCACTGTTTTCCCACTCCACCCCATCATTGCCTTCTTCCCTACCACCCCATTATTGTCCTCTCCATCATTGCCTTCTCCCCTATCATTGCCCTTCCCACCACCTCTATCATTGCTTTCTCCCCCACCATTGTCCTCTCCACCAACTCCATCAATGCTTTCGCACCCACCACCCCATTATTGCCCTTACCGCCATGATGTTAATAAAATTATACGTTTATGGATATTCAAGTGTGCACTGATTATATGTCATGGTCTTTTTTTGCATATCTTACCGCCACCTCCATCATTGCCTTCTCCCCATCATTGCATTTTCCTCCTCCTCTGTCATTGCCTTCTCCCCATCACCCCCATCATTGCCCTCTCCACTACCTCCATCATTGCCTTCTCCCCCACGACCTCCATCATTGCCCTTTCCACCACCTACACAGACACACACACAAGCACCACTCACCTCTCCACACGTTCCACGCAGCTGCACACATATATACAAACATACATACACACACGCACACACTCACACACCACTACCACTCACCACACACGTTCCCCGCAGATGTAGCATCATCAGCGGTGGCAGCTTTCTATCGGACACAGCCACACGCTGAATGTTAAAGTATAGGAGTAGCCCCGGCACTCTAATGACATGAAAGTAGAGTCTTTGCAACGACAGTCTTTTTTGTTGTGATTTTATTTTTTGTGGAAAAAGATGGTGTTACAATCCAACGTTTCAGCTCTACATCTCGAGCTTTCATCAGGGATATGACTTGGTCCTTGGTTTTGGGGTGTGTGTATAGGTGGTATAGGTTTGACTTTGTAGTCCAGCTGCTGGAGCGGTACCTATAGTGACCACGATGTGTAGGGTCAGCACGTGACTCCCGTCCTTATGTCCTAAGTCTAGTCAGGTGTAGAGGAGGCCAATTGACTCCTGGCCTCCTGGTCCCTGATGAAAGCTCAAGATGTAGAGCTGAAACGTTGGATTGTAACACCATCTTTTTCCACAAAAAATAAAATCACAACAAAAAAGACTGTCGTTGCAAAGACTCTACTTTCATGTCATTAGAGTGCCGGGGCTACTCCTATACTTTAGCTTTGTTTTTTTCCCCAGAGCACCTAAGTTGGGGTTTGAGCCTGTCATATCTACTTTATACACGCTGAATGTTGACATCATCCAGTTACGCTGCTGTGTAAGACAGGAAGTGTGGGCAGGAAGTTGGACAGATCCCAGAAGCTCCGCTCTGCTGCAGTTTTCTTCTGTAGGCAGCGGTGCTGCAGGGATCACTCCCTGCCCACCACACACGAGGGAAATCTGGCCAGGGGCCCCCCGAAGCCTCAGGGCCAGACAAACAGGCCAGATGGCCCTCAGTGTTAGCCGCCCTGCAGGGGTCCGCCTCCACCTCTGGCCTCCGGTGTGGTCGCACCGGCTGCACGCCTGCTCTCTCCCTGTGGGCAGAACACTACTCAGACAATACATGGTGAGGGTAAAACAGTGTGGCAATAATTTATTGAACCACCAATACATAATAGCATATAGAACCGTCCCAACAAATACCTAAGATGGTGCAAATTACAGAGTCTTGCTCTTCCGCTGACTCGCCAGGATTAGAACTGCTTCCAGGGCTGCATACCCAAGCCAGTGGCTCCCTGCTTTTGGCGAGCCCTCTCAGTGAGGAGGTAACAAACTTAGGAAGCTAACCAAGAGCAGTGAGGTATGAGGCCAGGTGACTTGCTTGTCCCAACCTGGATTCTCTAAACGTCTTTGAGGGTTCAGTGATGGTCAGTAAGGCAGCTTTGATTTCTTCAGTTGGAGCCATGATGCCATAACTTCTGTAATGTAGAGTCTCTTTGAGCTGGACTTTAACTTTTTTGAACATTTCTTACGTTTGGTGGAGACGGGTCCGTGCTCGGATTGAATATTTATGGAAAACAGATGGGGATGAGCTGAAATAACTTTTCCTGCATAGAGTCTCTTTGAACACAGGCAAATCCTTCATTTTATAGGTCACAACTTCGCCTTCAGTCATTTCTTCACAGGCTTGAGGAAAGGTGGAAGAAGGCCATCCCTCACTACTGGAGTGTTCAAACAACATGCATAGATTGTCCTTCATATTGCAGAGCACCAATGGATCATCCACATATTAACAAATATTCAAATATTGTGCTTTTGTTTCCCTTGACAACTGGTGGCATTGGTGAAATCCGTGTGATTTCTCTGGTGTCATCTGTGACAAAGTGGTAACATTGATATGATCTGCGTGATGCCCCCGGATATTAGCTGTGACAGGGACTACCAACTGTAATAACTAGTCCCACATGGAATGTAACGCCTATAAATGACGGGTTGACTCTTTTCTAAGTCTCACTTCTGTTTGAGCCAAGATAAAAGGTTTTGGAGCTACACATTAAATACATGACTGGAATGTGGCTGGACCAAGTATATCTGATAGGCATTGATGAGATGTATGGTGGAGGGCGACAGAGGGTTATTTAAAGTATTCATGAAGGGAGGAAGAAAATATCCCAATTATGGAATCTTCTCTCACCACAAGTGATGAAAAGCCATGATAAGAATGGTATTCCTCCACCCATATATCACCACCCGCGTTTGCTCTACAGCTCTTTGGACAGTTCATTATCTCTAGTCTGCCATCTCAAAACTCATTTGTGCTTGAGAGGAAGAAATATGAAATGTTTTCTACACCAGTCTTAATGAAGAATGTGCTGCAATTCGATTAGTCAAATTCATTAGAAAGTGTGTATTGGTTTTGGTATTGGTGTAACCTGCACTCCTCCGATGCCACAGAGGCCAAGCTACCTCCGCTAGCAGCATGGAAGTGTGCACAGCCCAGCGGTGCAACCATAACGCTGGTCTAATCTGTCAATGAAGACAAGTTGAGAAAAGCCTTTTGACCATGACCAAAAGGTGGGAATGTCCAGTGCTACAGACCGATGTATTCAGATTAATGACCAGGTCGCTGAAGCTTAGCTAACTGGTTGCTTTTAGAGACCCTACATGGTTAGGTTTGCTCCTTGTATAATAACTTGTCCAGCACATGATTTGACAAAGGTTCCTTGTGGTAGAAGTATCGAACTATATGGACTAATAAAGTGATTAACAGATTGCTGTCCCAGGACCTTGACTTTTGCATGTTTTATTGGAGTTTATGGTGCATCACCTTTTAAAAAGAAGACCTGCTGTTTTCTGGGACTTCACCAATTCCAAGCATGAGATTCTGCGATGCATACGTGCCGCCTGTGCTCCTTGTGTATGGGACTTTTGCATATCACAAAGCAATCACCACTCTGTTCCAAAAGAGCATTTCAAACCCCATTCTGGTGGGAACTCAGCGATCAGCAAGTCATCGTTTACTCTGTAGATAGGTAGTAATTCGTGAATATTGGAGTGACCGTCATACAATGGCAACTTCGAATGGGGACACCTGCAGCACCCAGCCATGTTCAGAAAATCAGGATCTCTTAATTGAGCAGTTACCCAGCATTATGAATGGTCTCCACTTCGGCAGGGAGGATGTGGAATCCCAACAATCAAAAATATACACTGGCGCCAATTAACAGTTTTTGGCATAAATATGTTTGAAATGTAAAATGTTTGCACTACTCAAACTTTCTTATAAATTGGGTGACTTTTGGCATTTATCTGCCGCTTCCAGCCAGGCCTGACATCTTTCTGAACAGTGCACAGAGCTTAGCTAGGTGGGGGTGTAATGGATGGTAGTGTGACCGAGCATGGCCAACAAATCAATCATTTTATGTTACAAAAGTGGCCCAACAATCCGGCAAGCTTCAGAGCAGCGCTTGTAAATGCCTAGGAGACTTGCGTACCACCGAGAGACTGCAGAGGTAGCCAGTAACCTGGGCAACAAGCAGTAAGCAATACAGTTAGAAGTCTCTCGGTTCTTGAGACCATAGAAGATATTTATTAAAAAGTAAATTGCAAAGTTGCATCTTTTTACAAACACTTTGCATTTTTACCTATTCATGAAGATGAAACCACACCTAAAAATGGTTATTCCCATCATCCCATATGGGTATTGTCAGATTACTGCTAATCTAAATTTCCATTTGAAAACCTACTGCAAATTTATTAAAACAGTATATTGTCTTTTCCAAATAATTTTATTGAAAGGTTTTAACAATGATGGGGTAGGGTAGGGAGGTTGAAAGAGGGGAAGGGAAGGTGGGGAACAAAGTGGTCCTATCATATTCATGGTAAACTGATAGTTTATAATTCAAACAATAACAATAACAATTTGCAATCATGTATGCAAATCTAGCAACCACATAGGGACAATAGCTTGATTTAAGTGTCCAGAGAAGAACTTTAACTCAGAGGGAATAAGTTGATCCATCTGAACCATTTACTTGTGAATTTATCAAGTTTGTTGTTAACAGTAGCCATTTTTAGCTTGAAGGACTTATGGAGTGCGATTCTCTCTTTAATGTCCTGAATTTGTGAAGGATCAGGTTTCTTCCAATGGAAGGCTATGGGAGCTTTTTGTGACTAGGAGTATATGGATGATTAACGAGATGGCTGAATGTTCTATATCTTGAGAGTTGAGGGACAACAAGGCTAGTTGAGGAGAGAGTTAATGAGGAGGGATCTCTCTCTCCAGAGGGGTTTCACTAAAGGACAATACCAGAACATGTGTAGAATGTTTCCATAGTGACCGCAACCTCTCCAACATAGTGAGGAGTTTTCTGAGTTAATTTTAGATAGTCTAGCTGGGGTATAGTGCCAACGAGAGAGGATCTTGTAGTGGGTCTCTTGTAGAGACATTGATATAGTGGCGGACATGGAGATAGAATAAGCGTGTTCCCAATCTGGTATGTTAGGAGTAAAGTGGAGTTCTTGCTCCCATTTCAATAAGTTACTAGTTTTGACTAGTCCATGGTTTTTATTCATCCATATGTAAATGTAGGATATGCTCCAGAAGATTTTATGGTTAATGTTAGTAAGCATATTAATGGCGGGATCTGAAATTTTCGATTTTATCCCTATGAATTTTCTTGTGATATCTTTTAGGATTATATATTCGAAAAATAGGGAAGAGGGGATTCTAAATTTTTCCTTTATTACGCTAAAGGGGGTATTAGAGTGTTCTCCGTAGAGGTCTCCAAGTTTTCTTATGCCATAGTCCGCCCACACCGGAGCTACTTCTTGTCTCCGAAAAGGGATGTAATGATGTGGAGTGAAAGGGATCTAAGTGGGTTATTATTGTTAGATCCTTTTTTTGTTTTAGCGAGTAACTTCCAAGCGTCCAGTGTGGCCCGGAAGATGGGGTGAGATGGGGAAAGGTCCCTTTTTAGCAGAATTGATTCCAATACGAGACGAGATGGAGAGTTGTTGTTATTCAGAGTGTATTCGAGTTAGCACCATGCTGGAGAGTCAGGGGTTGGCCACCAATAAAGGCTTTGCTTAACTAAGGAGGAGGAATAATACGCCGATATGCTGGGCAGGCCAGCTCCGCCGAATCTCCTATTGCTGTAGAGAATGTTTGCCGCGACCCTGGGTCTTTTGCCTCCCCAAATGAAATTGTTGATTTTGATTTGTAGATGTGTTAGAAGTGAGGTAGGGATAGGCAGGGGTAGTGATCTGAAGAGATATAATATTTTTGGAAGGATGTATGCTTTGAAAGTGATGATTTTGCCCCACCATGATAAGCTTTGTTTTCCATAGGTAAGCATGTCATCAGAGATGGTTTTAATGAGGGCATTCATTTTAAGCGTAATCAGGGATGTGATATTATTTGAAAATTGTAGTTCCAAATATGTGATGTGCTCGAGTGACCAACTCCAGGAGGATAGATGTTTAAAGGTTTCTATTTGATTGTCATCCAGATTTAGGGGGAGAATTTTGGATTTTTGTTCGTTGATCTTGAAGTAGGACACTTTTGAGAATGTGGACAACAGGTTTTGGATTTTAACTATGGACTTGGTTGGGTCTGATATGGTTATAATTATGTATTCAGCGAACAAGCTGACTTTGTAATCTTTATGGCCCGCTTTTATACCTGAAATGTCGGGGTCTTCTCTAATTAGTTGGGCTAGGGGTTCCATGGCCAGGACGAACAGAAGCAGGGATAGAGGGCAGCCGTGTCTTGTGCCGTTTGCTATCTGGAAGGGTTGTGACAAGTGGTTATTCACATAAATCTTGGCCGAGGGGTTGTCATAGAGAGCATTAATACTACTGATGAATTCTTGGCAGAAGCCAAATTTTCCTAGGGTGGTGTTGAAATAATCCCAACTTAGTCGGTCGAAGAAAACAGTATATTGTCAAAGTTGTTTGCTATTTTTTCAGAACCATTTGACAATACCCCTCTTTGACGAATGGAGTAACCCTTTAAGGCAGGGATCCCCAACCTGTAGCTCGGGAGCCACATGTGGCTCACGGTCCCATGAATTGTGGTTCGCGACTGTCTGCTTGATTGGTGCATTAGCTCCAGGTCTAGCAAAGAGTTATGAAGAGCACATCTCAAAATGATGAACTTTGTGAGTAGCCCTGCACAGAAGAGCAAATCTGCATGCACATATACTGGTCTTAACGGTTTAGAGATAATTTAAGGATGGTGTGCTGGAGACAGGATGATAATACCGATCAGAGAAGGTTCTTGAAGCTGGATAGACAGAGTGGTGGGAGTGCTTGATGGGAGAATACTGAAGGGGGGGGGGTTTGGTAACCCTTGGATCTTGGTATACTGCTTCTGTGGAAAAGCTTTGTCTGTCATTATATCCATAATAGGAGTTTTGGTTGCCACTAATGTGAGGGAGTGTGGGAGCCAGATGTGGCTCGCAACCCTCTCTCAGAGCTGGATGTGGCTCTCAAGGTTAGAAAGGTTGGGGACCATTGGTTTAAGGGACCACAGATCTTTCTCCTGGTCTGGCCAGGTATTTTTTTCTTTAGGTTTTAAGTTGCCAACCATCATGGCCAATCACATAAGACCTGGAAAACAAATCCAAGAAGTACTATAAGAATAAAATTGCACTATTTTAGTTTTATAGGAAACTATTACTTTAAAACACATTTTCCAGACGCTACCTATTCAAATCTCTGCAGCCTGCTGCCACCACTAGGGGGCAATCTATAAACTTAGATCAATGGTCAGCTGTGTGTAGAGAAATGAGCCCTCACAGAATTGTCCCCTGGTGGCTGCTGATCTGTCTTGTAGAGGAGATGTACAGAGTAGTAGCTTTATTTAACAACCATTACTTTTGGGTTTTTTTTTTGCATGATTTAATTTATTACCCCCATTAACTTAGTGACGGACTGCTGCACTAAACAATGACACTTTGCAAGGGCCAGTAATTAATTATCCTTCAGCGCACACAAACTGCTCTAAAACAGATGTACAATAGCCCTGAACGTGGGCGGTATAAAAACAAAACCGTCCATCAAATAATAACAGGAGCCAAGTCGAAATATTAAACTCTCCCAAAAGATAAGAGGCGGCGAGCTCACTCGAAGAAGAAAGAAGAGGAGACAGATGGGAAATTTACACAATTAATATTTAATTTAAAAGATGCAGTATTTTAGAAGCTGATACCTTATGCTCAGTTTAACGGTTGATATTAGAAAGTCATTTGGCTGATTGATCTTTTTTTTTTTCGATTTTTCCTCAAAATTTTCACCCTTTCCCCCCAGCTTTTTATTTTTTTTTTTACTTTTGTTTGCGAATAGAAATATAGAAAGAAAATTTTAAAAAAGCCTGAATAGAACGAGTGATAAAATATTTAGTCGGAGATGCCGTCCTGCGCTGTAGTGGAGGGTTCGGTTACAGGTGTTGTAACCCGGCACTCTATGGGAGGGCAGGCGAGGAAGGGGAATGAATAGAATCCATTGAACGTTGCTCAAAGGCCTTGTATAGCATGGTGAGCAAGGAATGGGTCCTTCATTGCTTCTGTCTGTGCCACTGTGATTGCTTCGTCCTTTGCAGAATGTCTTGTAGGTGATGGGGCTTTTTCTTTATTTTAGCATTCATTTACCATTTTTAATTATTTATTTTGTTAACTTGTGATTTTGGTTACTAATACTGTTCTTTGTGTTTTTTCCTTATATTTTGTGTAACGTGTTGAGCAGTTTTCGGTTACTCGAAAGTCAGGCTTCTTCATCATCTTTTTGCTATTTTACTATGTCATCCATTTTATCCATTTTATGATACTTGTGTTCTGTCTCTTAATATTTCGCCTGTTTCTTTGTTTCATAACAGTCTTTGATTTTTAGCAAATGTTGTCTGGTATTAAAGGGGACCTGCCACTTTGAGTTAATATGAATTAAATGTAGAGGGTGGGGGCGCAGATGATCTATAGATCACTCACCCTGGTTATCAAGGTGCCTTACAGTACTCGAAACAAAAATTCTCTCTCCGACGCTCCCCAATCCAGGGTCCTTATGAGCAAACAATACTTATTTTTTACATGTCCGAATTGTAGAGATGTGGTTTAGAATATTATATATAGATGCCTTTCTTTGGATTAGTATGATGCAGCATTTTTCCCTTTCTGATACATCGTATGGTAGTTAATAGGGAGATGGAACTTGGATAGTACATCTAATATATGCTGAGCAGGATACCGGGGGGGTGAGCAGTAATAGATGCTAAATGGATGATGGATCTGACGGGTGTTACTACACCAGAAAACAACTGCACTCGGTAATAATGGGACTGCTGATGTTTTGGTGGGGAGGAGGGAAGAAAGTAGCAGGGCTGACTTTGTCATTTGACTTTTTGCACGGTGATAACCTGAATAATATAGTAGATTATTTATGGTGGTGGTGATACAGGGTAATGCCAAGTGATCATTGTGGCCTCATAACACACAGATCTGTCCCTAAGTTCTAGACCTGCACATATGTATATAGACACACTACGCACATCTATACATATGTGTGTGTACATATATATATACATATTGTATGTGTCTCCGCAGCGGCTGATGAAGCCATGCGTGCAGTCAGAGAAGCAGCAGTGCATTGAAAAAAAAATGCTAACGCCACTTTCTTCACTACTTATTGGGGCCAATAAATGAAACTTTAGTATAAAACAGAAATTTAGCACCTTTTTGTGCTACTTGTAGTAGCACAGAAACAAAATATTGCACATTTTGGTCCCAATGTGGTCAATGTCAAAATAATGAGTGGAGTACATTTGTTGTAGCGGTGCACCGGAGTTGAAAGATGCATCAAACTTACATTTCATGCACCTCTTATATGTCGCATTTTACTCCACCGCACTCTTCATTAAGACTTGTGGACAGAACGCCAGCCTCAGTAAATGCATGACATCTTCTTCGGGTCCTATTAACATGTCCAATTTTTGCATGTGTCCTATCTTGCAATCCTAAAAAAAACAACCAAAACCTGTATTTCTGATTTGCAAATGAAACTCACCAATGTACGTGGGCCTGGATAAAAGACACTGATGCCATTCAAGTTGCATCCAGTGACTGTTCACTAGCAGAAACGTGGGAAACAGCTATCATTTTTTTTCTCATGGGTAAAAATGGTCAGATGACACATAGATCGTTTAATTTTACATAGAAGAAAAAAACAGCCTGATGTGAATTCAGCCTAAGACCAAGTTAGTAAGACCGTTTTTAGTGCACATGGATGGCACATGGATAGCACATGGATGGCACGCCGACCAATATTATTTACAGTGGTATGTAAAAGTTTGGGCATCCCTGGTAAAAATTACTGTTATTGTGAACAGTTAAGCAAGTTACAGGTGAAATGATCTGTAAAAGGCCTGAAGTTAAACATGACAAATTTACTTTGTATTTTAGGCAAAACAAATATATTATATATAGTTATTTTTTTACATTTTAGAAATTACAAAAAAGGCAAATGGGTAGATGCAAAAGTTTGTGCACCCTGCATGGTTAATACCTAGCAGCACCCCCTTTTTGCAAGTATCACAGCTTGTAAACACTTTTTGTAGGCAGACAAGAGTTTCATTTCTTCTCTGAGGGATTTTCCTCCTTTCTTCCTTGGAGAATTCCTCCAATCCTGTGAAATTCCTGGGCCGTCTTGCATCCTCTGCTATTTTGAAGTCTCGTCACAGATTTTCAATGATGATCAGATCATGGGACTGTGAGGACCATTGTAAAACCTTCAGCTTGTGCCTTTTGAGGTCGTCTATTGTGGATTGTGACGTGTGTTTAGGATCATTATCCATTTGTAGAAGGCATCCTCCTCCTCTTTTCACTTTCAGCTTTTTTACAGATGGTGTTATATTTGCATCAAGAAGTTGTTGAAGTTTCATTGAATCCATTCTTCCCTCTACCCGTGAAATATTCCTGTGCCATTGGCTGCAACACAACCCCAAAGAATGATTGAGCCACATCCATGTTCTTTTCCTTTAATTCTGTGCCCTTTTTTTCTCCACACATACCTTTAATTATTGTGGCCAAAAATTTCTCTTTTAACCTCATTGTACCACAGGACTTGTTTCCAAAAAGGCATCAAGCTTGTTTGGATGTTCTTTTGTATACTTCTGATGCTAAATTTTATGGTGAGGACACAGGAGAGATTTTCTTCTGATGACTCTTCCATGAAGGCCATATTTGTGCAGTTGTCTGAGCAGTAGAACAATGTACTGTCCACAACTCCAGAAACAAATATATTCAGCTCACCTTTTTTTACTTGTCACGTTGGAGGCAGTTCTTTGATGAAGGTGCTAGGAAATGTCACAAGCTGACATAAATGCAAAGATCCAAATATTCCAGCACATCTTCTTACTTAAAAATAGAATCTTTATTGAGAAATCTTCATTAAAAATCCAAAAGCAGGATACAGGTTAAAAAACCATGGTAAAGACAGGCTCCATAGTCTGCTAAATCTTTCTAAAAGGTCTTTTGCAGTCAAGTGGGGATTCTGATTTGCCTCTCTAGCAATCCTACGAGCAGCTCTCACTGAAATTTTGTTTGTTTTCCAGGCTTTATGTTGACCTCCACAGTTCCCATTATCTGCCATTTCATAATTGCATTTCAAACTGAGGAAAAGGCAACTTGAAAACGCTTTGCTATCTTTTTATATTGTTCTCCTGCTTTGTGGGATTCCACAATTTTCAGAGTGGCTGTGCAGCTACTTAGAAGAACAAATGGCTGCTGTTTTTTGGCACAAGGTTAGAGGAGGATGGGTCTTCATGAAGGTGGGAAATTTGCATCGCCTGGCCTTTCCTAGCGATAATATTGAACAAGTTATAACCCCAACAGGCTAATTAAGGTCTGAAACCTAGGTCACAGCTATCTTAGCACAAATTCTCCAGGAGTGCACAAACTTTTGCATCAACCCATTTTCCCTTTTTGTAATTTTGAAAATGTAAAAAGTGAAAATACTTTTTGTTTTGCCTAAAATACAAATGAAATGTGTCATCTTTAACTTCAGACCTTTTAGAGATGATCTTCAACTTGCTTTTACTCTGCACAACACTGATTTTGACCAGGGATGTCAAAACGTTTACATGGCACTGTAACAGAGCAGTGCAAATGTGTGATTTTTTTTTACAGACCTAATTAAGGCCATTTTCACATTAGCGTCTTTGTGCGCTGCGTTAGCGGCGCATCCATGCGCATGCGTCATCCGCCACTACCTTTAACACGGGGGGCGCATGGACATGCGTATGTATGCGTTCACATGCGTTTTCGAACGCATGCGTCATCTGGGGTGTGTGTGCCGGAGCGCGGATAACGCAACATGTTGCATTTTTCTGGCGTCTAATTTCCGTATAAAAATGCTTGCGCACGGAATGCGTCAAAAGAACGCATTACAGTCTATGGGAACACATATGTGCGCAAGCACATGCGTTCAACTGCGTTTGCGTGCGCATGCGTTGGCTACTTGCTAAAGCCACCCACCAAAAAAGATATATAAAAATAGGGGGTGGACATTGCTAGTTCACTTCTCTACAGACAAGCAAGCTGCAAGAAGAGACCAGGATACTTCTGTTCTTCATGAGAAGCAACAGCAAAGGCAAGAAACAAGCCGAAATCCAAATCCAGGTTGCGGTACAAACTGTCCATCCGAAGATCCATCTTGACGCAGGATACAGGAGCAAAATGCGAGGATTTCATCTCTGCAAGGGTATATATACATAAATTATCATGGAATTTTTTTTTCTAATCGAACACATGCGCATAAAAACGCAAACGCATGCAAATGCAGCGTTTTTAAGCGTATGCATCTAAAAAAGTGTGCGTTTATATGCGTTTTTAGGTGCGCATGAAACGCTGCGCACTTAGACGCTAATGTGAACCTAACCTAAGTGTAAAAAATAAAGATCACAGCATGCACTAGTTTCTTCCATGCGTCAGATGAGACACCTCCATTCTAGTCTATGGGTGCACAAAGTAAAAATTGGATTCCATACAGACATACCATATACCGTCTAATTTTTACAGATACGTTGTAAGTCTTTATCATAAACATTTAACAGATAAAATGCAGTTTAATAGCTGATGAAAGTATTGATATATAAAAGTCGATTGCACACAAACTGCACACAGATGACAAATGAGGAAAAAAAAAAATCTGGGTTTTCTGCATGAAACTCGGATGATTTTCTTTTACGCTTGTGTGAATCTGGCAGAAGGGTTCAATTTTTTTTCACGAGCGAGGAAAACAGAGTTTCGGCATAAAGTTCTCAGAGTTTGGTCCAAGTTTCCTAATTTTTTCTGAGATGAGGGGAAAAAAACCCCAAAAAACTTTCTCCATCTGCTAGCATCCAGTCCGGGAAAAATGGACAGTACACGTTTGGCATACGAGTACTGTGAATTTTTCATGGATCCAAGATTTTAATTGGCAATTTTGAGCCAACACTTGGATCAATACTGGTCGTGTCTTTGCGATTGTGTATGGACCACTCAGTCTGAGAAAATAGAATACGAAGACAACCCCATGGACAATCATAGGTACGAATTCTATTCTGAGAAAAACACGGATAGTACTTGTACATGATGAATAACGGACGACCAAATGAGTCTATACTGTGAAATTGCTTGCAGCAAGAAAAGCAGAACAGGACATGCATCCAAGTTTAAGGCTTAGGGCATGTTCACATGATCAGTATTTTACATCAGTATTTGGAAGCCAAAACCAGGAGTGGGTGATGAATGCAGAAGTGGAGACTTGTTTCCTCTGATTGTTCCACTCCTGATTTTGGCTTACAAATACTGATGTAAAATACTGACCAAATACGGATAATGTGAACGTGGCCTTAGATCACATATGGGGGCAGTAGAAAACTCTAACCCCAAAGAACCCACTCACAATGAATGCAAGTAATATATTTGTAGGTATTGAATTCTGTAACTGCTTTTGCTTTACTGCAATATTCCCATCATGTGTTATGTGGTTGACTTCATTCTTGGGATTAGGATTATTGATCATTACATTCTTCATTTTAGCTTTCTTTTTATAAGACCCAGGGAACAACAAGAATTTCAGAGATTCTGTTTCTAGTGATTAGCGGTGAGATGTCAGGCTAACTAGGGCATCGCTTTATATTCCACCCCCGCAGCGGAATGACATGTTTATGTCTCAGAGATGCTTGTGTATCTGTCTCCATCATAAAGATTCATCTGCATATCTACAGAGGGTGTTATGGAAATGGAAAGATGAAAATCTAGATTTGTGTTCACGGCAAATGTGCAAAATTATCGAGTCTGACAGCTCCCGGCTAATAGGAAATGAGTCAGTTACATAGCAGCCTTAAGGGGGATTTCTACAATGTCTTGTAAAAAAGACCTAAAGGTGGGCGGGGGCGGGGCTAATACACATTTAATGGTTAATGTGGTACCTTAAAAAGTTGTTCTTTATTGCAATTCAGTGTTTTTTTGTTTTTTTTTAATTATTTTCTTCAGGTCCTGCAGCTCAACGCCAAGTCCAGAGCATTCAGAATGGACCCTCTCCAGATGAAATGGAGATCCAAAGGAGGTGAGAATTTTTCTTATAGTTTTCCAAAATATAAGTAATTCCTTAGGTTCTGATGCAAGATTTGAACCAGGGTTCACACCTAATATGTGTCATTGACCTTGTGGGCCTGGGTGAAAATGTTACCTATCTACCACGTACAGATACACCCATTCCAGGTAGCGTTTGGGCTAGATTTGCCATTTGTTATGTGCATTCCACCTAGTCTACCTGGTGCAGTCACTGTGTACATACTTTACATTACTGATCCTGAGTTACATCCTGTATTATACCCCAGAGCTGCACTCACTATTCTGCTGGTGCAGTCACTGTGTACATACATTACATTACTGATCCTGAATTACATCCTGTATTATACCCAAGAGCTGCACTCACTATTCTGCTGGTGCAGTCACTGTGTACATACATTACTGATCCTGAATTACATCCTGTATTATACCCCAGAGCTGCACTCACTATTCTGCTGGTGCAGTCACTGTGTACATACATTACATTACTGATCCTGAATTACATCCTGTATTATACCCCAGAGCTGCACTCACTATTCTGCTGGTGCAGTCACTGTGTACATACATTACATTACTGATCCTGAGTTACATCCTGTATTATACTCCAGAGCTGCACTCCCTATTCTGCTGGTGCAGTCACTGTGTACATACATTACATTACTGATCCTGAATTACATCCTGTATTATATTCCACAGCTGTGCTCACTATTTTGCTGGTGCAGTCACTGTGTACATACATTACATTACTGATCCTGAGTTACATCCTGTATTATACTCCACAGCTGTGCTCACTATTCTGCTGGTGCAGTCACTGTGTACATACATTACATTTCTTATCCTGACTTACAACCTGTATTATACCCCAGAGCTGCACTCACTATTCTGCTGGTGCAGTCACTGTGTACATACATTACATTACTGATCCTGAGTTACATCCTGTATTATACTCCAGAGCTGCACTCACTATTCTGCTGGTGCAGTCACTGTGTACATACATTACATTACTGATCCTGAGTTACATCCTGTATTATACTCCACAGCTGTGCTCACTATTCTGCTGGTGCAGTCACTGTGTACATACATTACATTACTGATCCTGAGTTACATCCTGTATTATACTCCACAGCTGTGCTCACTATTCTGCTGGTGCAGTCACTGTGTTGTGGTACGGTAAAGGGTGTTTTATTGGATGGAAGATACGTTTCTCCTAGCAGATTAATGTTTGGCCGGGTTTTTCCTTAAAGACGCGACCTGCGATGATATCAGGGTCACGTGATCAGCCCATGTGATGTCTACCTCACTGGTGGGAGGGGCTAGGCCCTATGTAATGGAGGTTGGTGATTGCCACAGGGAGTGTGTTTCTGGAAGCTACAGGAACTTGGCTGGACTCTGGAACTTGTATATAGGATTCCCGTGCTGCAGGACTGTCGCAGCAAGACTCGTAAGAACCCCGGGAATGGCACCTGGCGGATGCAGCAGGACCTGGCAGCCGCTTAGTTACGCCCGTCCCGTGCAAGGGGTGAGTCTGGGACCAGTGGTTCTCCAAACTGGTGTATGTGTTTGCTTTGCCTTCTGTTTTGTTAAGCTGCTGGTTACTGAGTGACATTAAAACCACTGAAATTGGACTTGCCTCGTGTTGCCTCGTTACTGACGCCCAGCTATTGCCTACCAGAGCGAATCCCTACAATTGGTGGACTGAATGCGGGCAGAGGCAGTGAGGCCAGGCTGTTTTTGTTTTTGATCGGTACCCCAGCCTATGTCTTGGGTGAAACGAGTGGCAGAGATCCAGGCGGGGAACTTTCCAGAATTGGAGGCCACGGTAAAAACGCCCATACAGGCCATGCGACAGCAACAGGAAGCCATGCGGCAGCAGGAACAGGAGGCCATGCGACAGCAGGCTATGCAGCAGCAGCAGGAAACCAATCAGCTGTTGATACAGCATATCACAACAGCGCAAGCAAAAGGAGCTGACCGGGGAATCCAGGATATTGGGAAAGCGGTTTGTACAGCGATTCCTAAAATGGAAGAATCTGACGATGTGGAGGTGTATCTGGAGATGTTCGAAGGAGTCGCTGAGAGAGAGAGAAGCTCCCCCGGGACCATTGGGCAGGTGTCGTTGCTCCGTTTCTGACCCCAGGACCATTGAAAGCGTATCTCGACCTACCCCCAGAGCAAAGGGCGGACTACACGGTTGTCAAGGGTGAGATACTGGCACGCCTTGGAGTAAATGTGTTATTGCGGGCCCAGCAGGTACACCAGTGGGCGTTTACCTCCTCCAAGCCAGCCCGGTCCCAGTATTACGATCTTTTGCACCTGTTGCAAAAGTGGTTGCAGCCTGAAGTGTTGTCCCCCACGGCCATATTGGACCGCATAGTGACTGATAAATTTTGGAGGGCTTTGCCCCACTCCCTCCAGACATGGGTCGGTCAGGCATCCCCTACTAATGCCATGCAGATAATAGACCTCATAGAAAGGTATGGGGCTACCAAAGAGTTACAGGGAGGGACCCCTCGAAAGGTAACAGGAAGGTTCCCTAAGTCCCCGCCCCTGGTTCGGCGAGCGGAGCCCAGGAAGGCCGCTCAGGACTTTTCTGGGGAAGTAAGGAGCCCAATAATCTGCTGGCGGTGCCAGGAACCAGGTCATATGAGAGCTGATTGCCCCCACCTGACTGAGCCCATGGACGCCAATTTTGGGTACCGCCAGTCCCCACTATGCCAAACCGATGTGTGCAATGGGTACCCCGAAAGGTCTCAATATGGAACATTTGTGTCAGGTTTAAGTAGAGGGCAACCCAGCTGTGGCCCTGTTGGACTCAGGGAGTCTTGTAACCCTGGTACGAGCCAGCTGGATACACACCAGCGAGTATACGGGTCAGAAAATTGGGGTGTTGTATATACATGGAGACTTAAAAGACTATCCCACCGCACTAGTGGTAATCAGCATGCCAGCAGGGAGGCGGTGCCACGATGTGGGGGTGGTGACTAATTTACATTATAAAGTGATAATTGGAAGAGACTTTCCGTTGTTTTCTGTGCTGTGGCCATCGGTTGTCCCGTCCACTGAGCAACTGCAGGCACCAGAGGCAACCAGGTTACATTCTCCAGAAGTGGGGCATGAACCTGGTGGCCCAGAGGAAGAAGTGCTGGCGGTAGGAATAACCTTCCCTTCGGTGGAGGAGGGGGAGAGTTCTCCCATAGAAGTATTGGCTGGAGAGGTGGAAGACTTGCCGCTGGGACCCGAGTTGTCAGACTTGAATGTATCAGGTGATAATTTTGGTACAGCGCAACTCCGAGACCTCACTTTAGCCAGGGCCAGAGAAAATGTACTGTTTGTCAATGGGGAACCCCAACAACCTGGGGCAGATACGGTGTTTCCACGCTTTGAGTTGAATCAGGATTTGTTGTACCGAGTGGAGAAAATACGTGGGGAAATGGTATAACAGTTACTGGTACCTCAGACATATCGAAGGCTGGTAATGGATTTAGCGCATGCGCATGTACTTGGGGGGCATTTGGGCCAAAAGAAGACCCTCGACCGAATTCTGCAGCGATTTTACTGGCCAGGGGTTCATGAAGAAGTTAAACGATACTGTAGCTCCTGTCCAGTATGCCAGGTAACCAGTCCCCAGCCTCACTTTCGGAGCCCTTTGGTGCCTTTGCCAATTATAGAGGTACCCTTCGAGAGAGTGGCCATGGACCTGGTGGGGCCTCTCAATAAGTCGGCAAGGGGACACCAACACATTCTGGTAGTTCTAGACTATGCTACCCGATATCCTGAGGACATTCCTCTGCGCCACACATCAGCTAAGCTTACAGCAAAGGAACTCATGGGTATGTTTTCACGGGTAGGAATTCCGCAAGAGATTTTAACAGACCAGGGAACCCCCTTTATGTCAAAAATTATGAAGGAACTCTGCCGGTTGTTAAATGTTAAACAGTTGCTTACCTCGGTCTATCATCCCCACACAGATGGTCTGGTAGAAAGATTCAATAAGACACTGAAGAGCATGTTAAAAAAGGCAGTTTCCAAAGATGGGAAGGACTGGGATCTGTTATTGCCATATTTGTTATTTGCAGTGCGGGAGGTACCCCAGGCATCTACGGGGTTCTCGCCCTTTGAACTATTGTACGGCAGACATCCACGGGGCTTACTAGATATAGCCAAAGAGGCCTGGGAGAACCAACCTACTCACCACAAAAGTGTGATAGAACACTGCAAGAGAGAATGGAGACATTCTTACCTTTGGTCCGGGAACATATGGAGGCAGCACAATTGTCACAGAGTCGGGTCTATAACCGGGAGGCTCGGGTAAGAACCTTTAGCCCTGGGGATCGAGTTTTGGTGCTTGTGCCTACCGTAGATAGCAAATTTCTCGCAAGGTGGCAGGGATCCTACGAGATCATGGAGAAGGTGGGGCCAGTAGACTACAAGGTACACCAACCAGGTCGGAGAAAGCCAGAACAGGTTTACCATGTTAATTTGCTTAAACCCTGGAAAGATAGAGAGCACCTTAGTGGGGATAGTCCGCTGCCAGCGTTTCAGATGGAAAAGGCTCCGTTATCTCGGGGCGAGGCAGGAGAAGCCCAACCCGCAGTCAAAATTGCAGATACTTTGTCTCCTAAACAGGTTCAGGAGGTCCGGGAGTTCATCAGCCGAAATACAGTTGTTTTTTCGGAGCTCCCTGGACGCACCTCCCTAATCCAACATGACATTGTCACAGAGCCACAGGCCAAGGTTCGACTAAAGCCATATCGAGTGCCTGAGGCCCGGCGACAAGCCATCTCGGAAGAGGTAAAAATGATGCTACAGTTAGGGGTCATAGAAGAGTCTCAGAGTGAGTGGGCCAGCCCAATAGTTCTAATACCCAAGCCTCATGGGTCTCTAAGATTCTGTAATGATTTTAGAAAACTCAATGACATTTCAAAGTTTGATGCCTACCCCATGCCCCGGGTTGACAAGTTGATAGAGCGCTTTGGGCAAGCACGGTATTTTACAACTCTGGACCTCACAAAAGGTTATTGGCAGGTACCCCTAACAGAGGCGGCAAAGGGAAAGATGGCATTTATAGCACCTCAGGGGCTGTTCCAGTATAAGATGTTACCCTTTGGGTTGCATGGCGCTCCAGCAACGTTCCAGCGGTTAATGGATATTGTTCTCCGACCCCATCGCCGCTATGCCTCAGCCTATCTAGATGATATTATTGTGTTCAGCACCGATTGGGAAAGCCACTTAGCAAAAGTACAGGCAGTGGTAGACTCCCTGCGACAAGCAGGGCTAACTGCCAACCCAAAGAAGTGTTTCATAGGGTTGGAGGAAGCCCAGTACTTGGGTTATGTCATTGGGAGGGGAGTTCTCAAGCCCCAAGTGAACAAGGTTGAGGCAATTCAGAACTGGCCCCGTCCCCTCACAACAAAGCAGGTAAAGGCCTTTTTGGGTTTGGTGGGATATTACAGGCGATTCATTCCCAACTTTGCAACCCTGTCCGCGCCTTTAACAGATTGTTTAAAAGGGAAAAAATCTGTGATGATCCACTGGAATGATCAGTTAGAGGAGGCCTTTACAAAATTAAAAGGGGTACTGTGTGGTACACCAGTCCTGATCACTCCAAATTTCAAAAAAGAGTTTGTGGTGCACACTGATGCCTCTGAGATAGGCCTCGGTGCCGTGCTATCTCAGGAAGTTAACGGGGAAGAGCATCCAGTTAGCTTCCTAAGCCGGAAACTTACCCCAGCTGAAACCCGGTACAGTATTCTGGAGAGAGAATGCCTGGCCATCAAGTGGGCACTGGAATCGTTGCGCTACTATTTGCTGGGGAGAACATTTCGGTTGGTGACAGATCATTCCCCTCTTACGTGGATGAGTCAAGCTAAGGAGAGGAATGCCCGAGTCACTAGGTGGTTCCTGTCCCTGCAAAACTTTAAATTTTCAGTAGAACATTGCGCAGGCAAACTACAGGGGAATGCAGATGCCCTGTCCAGAGTTCACTGTATGTCATGTGTCCACCCCTCTAGGGTTGAACATAGGGGGGAGGTATGTGGTACAGTAAAGGGTGTTTTACTGGATGGAAGATACGTTTCTCCTAGCAGATTAATGTTTGGCCGGGTTTTTCCTTAAAGACGGGACCTGCGATGATGTCAGGGTCACGTGATCAGCCCATGTGATGTCTACCTCACTGGTGGGAGGGGTTAGGCCCTATGTAATGGAGGTTGGTGATTGCCACAGGGAGTGTGTTTCTGGAAGCTACAGGAACTTGGCTGGACTCTGGAACTTGTATATAGGATTCCCGTGCTGCAGGACTGTCGCAGCAAGACTCGTAAGAACCCCGGGAATGGCACCTGGCGGATGCCGCAGGACCTGGCAGCCGCTTAGTTACGCCCGTCCCGTGCAAGGGGTGAGTCTGGGACCAGTGGTTGTCCAAACTGGAGTATGTGTTTGCTTTGCTGCTGGTTACTGAGTGACATTAAAACCTCTGAAATTGGACTTTATGCCTGTGTGTTGCCTCGTTACTGCCGCCCAGCTATTGCCTACCAGAGTGAATCCCTACAGTGTACATACATTACATTACTGATCCTGAGTTACATCCTATATTATATTCCACAGCTGTGCTCAATATTCTGCTGGTGTAGTCACTGTGTACATACAATACATTACTGATCCTGAGTTACATCCTGTATTATACTCCAGAGCTGCACTCACTATTCTGCTGGTGCAGTCACTGTGTACATACATTACATTACTGATCCTGAGTTACATCCTGTATTATACTCCAGAGCTGCACTCACTATTCTGCTGGTGCAGTCACTGTGTACATACATTACATTACTGACCCTGTACTGATCCTGAGTTATATCCTGTATTATACTCCAGAGCTGCACTCACTATTCTCCTGCAGTCACAGTGTACATACATTATATTACTGATCCTGAGTTACATCCTGTATTATACCCCAGAGCTGCCCTCACTATTCTGCTGGTGCAGTCACTGTGTACATACATTATATTACATCCTGTGTTATACTCCAGAGCTGCACTCGCCTCTGCTGGTGCAGTCACTGTGTGCATACATTACATTACTGATGCTGGGTTACATCCTGTATTATACTCCAGAGCTGCCCTCACTATTCTGCTGGTGCAGTCACTGTGTACATACATTACTGATCCTGGGTTACATCGTGTATTATACTCCAGAGCTGCCCTCACTATTCTGCTGGTGCAGTCACTGTGTACATACATTATATTACATCCTGTATTATACCCCAGAGCTGCACTCGCCTCTGCTGGTGCAGTTACTGTATACATACATTACTGATCCTGAGTTACTGTTAGGAATGGCAGAACGCACTAAATAAAAATAAATAAAGTGCGTTCGCCGCTCGGGGTCCACCGTGCAGGAGATGTGAACACTGCTGCTAAGTAGTGACAGACGAGCAATATGGCGGAAATGCGCACGTGGGTTGAACGTCACCCAAGTGTGGTAAGCAATCTCTGTTTGCTCACAGAGATGTCAGCAGAGGTAAACACAAAAGGCTGAGCCTGTTAGTGTCACAGGTCTCAGGAAAGTGCACACACGGTATCTGGTCACAGGAGCAGGACCCAAGACAGAGGAGCTGCTTCCGTCTAGACCTACCGTGCGTGCGGCGTCACCACTGCGGACTCCAAAGAGGGCTACAACTGCAGCGCAGCGTAGGACTGTGACCAGCGTCAGCTTGCGCTGTCGTTTTCCTTTTTTAGAGTTGACCCTCTGGACCGTGGCACCCACCCACCTAGGGCGAGCTGACCTAGTGAGAACCCACCCCCTATACAGGGAGTGTCAGGGGCAAGACCAAGGGGGTGAGCCACCACAGCAGCTGGACCAGACAGCCAGCTCAGGGAGACACTATTGAGCGTCTGGCAACAGGGCGGACAGGATACGAAACACAAAGCGAAGTCACAGGGTTTCTTCAGCAAACGTGGTTACACACTTTATTCAGGTGCAAGGCATAAACAGGGAATCAGGTGCAGGGCACAAACAGTGAAACACGGCAAGGTGCGTGCAAGGGCACGCCAAATGTTCCAGGCATAACACGTGCTAGAAAACATACCAGGGTCCAAGGCAGGGTGCATGTTAGGGATCACACCAGAGTTCCTAGGAGGGATGCGTGCTAGGACACGCCAGAGTCCAAGACAGGGTGCGTGCTAGGACACGCCAGAGTCCAAGACAGGGTGCTTGCTAGGAGATATGCCTGAGTCCAAGGCAGAGTGCGTGCTTAGGAGGCTCGCCAGGGTCCAAGGCAAGGTGCGTGCGTAGGAGACACGCCAGGGTCCAAGACATGGTACGTGACATGGTACGTGCAAGATGGTAGGCAAAGGTACGCTGGCATCGGACTCCGGACATCTGGCAACGATCGACATGATCAGGGCATCAGGCTGCGGACATCAGCTCCGGACATCAGGCCGCAGTCATCAGGCTTACGATCTCTGGCAGCGATCGGCAGGTTCCGGGCATCCGGCAGGCAAACCAGGGTTCCATGCAAGGAGACAAGACAGGTTAGCAACACGATGCGTGTTAAGGAACACGCCAGGGTCAGACTCAAGGACAGAGGCCTGCGCGTGCAGAGGGATACGCCAGGGTCAGGTAAGACAGAGTCCTGCACGTGCAGAGGCACGCCAGGGTCAGGCGAGGCAGAGTCCTGCGCGTGCAGAGAGGCACGCCAGGGTCAGGCGAGGCAGAGTCCTGCGTGTGCAGAGAGGCACGCCAGGGTCAGGCGAGGCAGAGTCCTGCGCGTGCAGAGAGGCATGCCAGGGTCAGGGTTCAAGGACAGGGTTAGGGCCTGTGCATGCAAGAGGGCACGACAGGGGACATGGCAAAGCCTGCGCGCACTTTTAAAGAAGCACGGGGAGGTATACCATGGGCAGGCGAGGCCTGCACGTGCTATAGAGAGCACGTAGAGCACAGTGCAGAAACAGCATGAGGTGCAAGGGAGCACAGAGAGCACGGCTGGGGCACTGGCTAGCTGATCGGGCTGCGGCACTGACAGACTGGCATGACTCCAGCGAACCCGGCTGAGGCATGGCAGGCGACACAGCTGTCACTGACAGACGAGCACGGCTGAGGCACAAGCAGGCGGGCACGGCTGAGGCACAAACAGGAGGCTAGGAAGGCCAGGCGCATGCAAAGGGCACACGGAGCAGCAAAGCAAGGCAAGACGAGAAACAGGGCAGAGCATAGGCAGAATACGGAACCAGGAACGGAAACATAGGCAGAAACACGGAGTCAGGTCAGAGCAAGGAACAGAGCTAGCAGCGGAGCGTAGGCCGAAGCCCAGAGCCGGGCCAAGGTAAAGCCTTGGGACTAGCCAGGGAACGTGCTAGAGAGCACCGTAGAACAGAAAGCAGGAGTAACAGGCAGAGACAGAGAACAGAGGAGAAAACACAAGGCAGAGCATAGCGAAGACAAGACATGGCAGAAACAGGCAAGGCAGAGAATAACAGAAGGACTACAAGTCCAAGCAGTACAAGGATGAACATGGCACAACAGACAAACATCAGACAAGGCACGGGACAAGAGACGGAGTACGAGCACGGAGCGTGTGCAGAGACGCATGACAGAGCAACGTGCAAGGGCACAGAATAGAGGGAGCGACCCAGCAGACCAAGCAGCCATGCAGGGAAGCAACACAATACTCAGGCCCTGAGCATAGGAAGGGGCGGTCTGATATAGGGCATAGCACCTCCACTTCTGGGTCAGGACCAGGGGAGAACTTCCAGTTCAGATCCTCCAGGATCACAGGGAGCAGTCACATGATCAGGATTCCAGACATGCAGGGATGATTGCAGAACCAGTGCTGAAACCTAGGCAGGTCACATGATCAGAGTTCCAGACATGCAGAGATGATTGCAGAACCAGTGCTGAAACCTAGGTAGGTCACATGATCAGAGTTCCAGACATGCAGAGATGAATGTAGAACCAGCCTTTGCTGGAACATAGGAAGGACACATGATCAGGGGTTCTAGACATGACGAGACGATCACAGAAGGCAGAGCAGAAACACAGGCATCCCGCAGCTCAACAGTCATGAGGTGAGTGTGCACACTGCTCTAGGGAACATGCAGGATAGCAGACATGAGATGCGCGTGCACACCGCTCCAGGGGTCATGAGGCAAAACAGACATGGCGGACATGACAGACATGGCGAGCATGACAAGGACACTGCCGCTAGTCAGCAAAGCAAGGAAGCAGGCACAATGTCGATCGCTAGCACTGTGGATGATGCTGTAGTGGCTTGAGGCTTGCCACGCGCTGGCTCTAATCTAAGTCCCTGTACACATTCGTAATATCAGAGGGAGGGGATCTTAATGAGTCATTCGCAGGTTCATACATCCATCATCATTCACACAGTAGCAACTGTAGACTATACTAGCGCATGGCCGAACGGTCATGCGCGCTTTTTATAGCCGGGACCTTCCGGAAGCTTCCAGATCTCCGAGATGGACCAATGAGATCTGGAGCAGGACATGGGCACATGACTCCCGATCTCCAATGGGAGAACGTCTCGTGAGCATGCCCAGTAGGAGAACAGAGGGACTTAGTCTCTGGAGCAATCTGCTGCAAAGTAATCTCCTCTGCGGTAGATAGACAGCAGGAGACCGCAGAATGTGAGGCTCTGGATTCCTGCAGAGCAGATGCAGAAACCTGACGCCTAACAGTTACATCCTGTATTATACTCCAAAGCTGCACTCACTATTCTGCTGGTGCAGTTACTGTGTACATGTAACAAGGTGGCAAGGGGTCGTAGTCGAGGGCAAGTCCACTAAGTCACAGTCAGTGAGCAACCCGGCACCTTGCACATAAAACGACAGGTAAAGTCCCAGTTCTGCGATACAGCCAGTTACCTTCATCACACGCTCACTTCAGCCACTGGGGATGAGTACTCAGGAAAACACCACAGGCCACAGCACAGATCTGTTCTGTTCCAACGGGAAAACTTTGCTGTAAACAACACAATGCTTCCTGCTCTGTCCCTGCAACTTCTGGAGGGTGCTCAGCATCAATGGCTCTCATCCAGATTTGAGAACCGCAGCAGTCCTTCTGGAGACGTTCCCACAGTACCAGGGCCTGTCCACACTGCCCGATAGTCCGTGGCAGCTTGTACCCCCCGAGCGGGGCACCCTCTGTTCCTGGACGTGGAGAGCGTCTTGCCCTGGGCAAGCCTGCCGGGGCTCTGCCCTAAGGACAGGAAATCCCTCTCCAGTAAGCCTGTTGGTTCCCCTTCTTAGCTCCCCCCCAACAGCTTAACTCTGTGTTGCCTTTCTATTCCTAAGCTTGTGCATAACAAACACAACACATTACAATATACACAGTATAAGAAAAGGCATAACAAACACAGCACATTACACATTGCACATTACACATTAATGCATGACATGACAATATAAAACATTCAAAAAATAAACTAGGCTGCCACGCTAATAACAAGATGCAATGTGACTGTTAACCCAAAATAATTAAATCACCTTATAGTCCAGGTGATGGCACTTACTTGCACGTGCCCGGAGTTGTGGTTGCACAGTTGTTCCGTTTGTGCAGATGGAGATGCATTAAATTTGTACGTACACAGCATGGGCAACTCCCACACAAATTGAAACCCCTATTCCTGAGATGTTGATTAATTGTTGGTTTTGGGTTAATATCACTTATTCCCATTTTAATAGTAGGGACTATAATATTCCCAATATTTTTAACTTTTCTATAAACAAATTTCGGCTTATCGGGTATAAGTTCCCCTACAATTCTATCTTTCTTTAAAATGGGCCAGTATTTTTGAATTATATAAGTAAATCTTTTTCGGTTACATGATACTGAGTAATGAAAGGTATTTTCCCAATTTCTTATGCTATATTAGAAGGTTCAGGTATTGATTTTATTCCATAATCAAAGTCCTTCTTGGCAAGGCTTTTGTGTCCTCCCTTGCTTTTTCAAGAGATGTCAATTGATACCCTCTTTCTAGAAATTGGTTCTTCAAATAATTGGACTCCATATCATAATCTCTATCTTTGGTACAATTACATCTTATGCGTGTAAATTGGCTCAGAGAAGAGAGAAATAGGGTCCCTATCACAGTGCTCAAAATAAAAAAAATAGTAAATCAAACCCCCCTTTATCACCCCCTTAGTTAGGGAAAAACGATAAAACAAAAAATATTTATTTCCATTTTCCCATTAGGGTTAGAGTTGGGCTAAAGTTAGGGTTAGGGTTGGGGCTAGAATTGGGGTTATGGTTTGGATTACGGTTACAGTTAGGACTAGGATTAGGGGTGTGATGGGGTTAGGGGTGGAGTATAATTGGGGGGTTTCCATTGTTTAGGCACATCAGGGGCTCTCCAAATGCGACATGGCGTCCGATCTTAATTCCAGCCCATTTTGCGTTGAATAAGTAAAACGGCGCTTTCCCTTCCGAGCTCTGCCATGCGTCCAAACAGTGGTTTAGCCCCACATATGGGGTATCAGCATACTCAGGACAAATTGCACAACAACTTTTGGGGTCCACTTTCTCCTGTTACCCTTTGGAAAATAAAAAATTTGGGGCGAAAAGATCATTTTTGTGAAAAAAAAAATGATTTTTTATTTTTACGGCTCTAGGTTATAAACTTCTGTGAAGCACTTGGGAGTTCAAAGTGCTCAACACACTTCTTGATAAGTTCCTTCGGGGGTCTACTTTCCAAAATGGTGTCACTTGTGGGGGTTTCCACTGTTTAGGCACATCATGGGCTCTCCAAATGTGACATGGCGTCCGATCTCAATTCCAGACAATTTTGCATATGAAAAGTCAAATGGCGCTCCTTCCCTTCCGAGCTTTGCCATGCCCCCAAACCGTGGTTTACCTGCATATATGGGGTATCAGTGTACTCAGGAGAAATTGCACAACAACTTTTGGGGTCCAATTTCTCCTATTACCCTTGGTAAAATAAAAAAAATTGGATCTGAAGTAATTTTTTGGGAAAAAAGTTAAAAGTTCATTTTTTTAAAAAACTTGTAAAAATTCGTGTGAAGCACCTGAAGGGTTAATAAACTTCTTGAATATGGTTTGGAGCACCTTCAGTGGTGCAATTTTTAGAATGGTGTCACTTTTGGGTATTTTCCATCATATAGACCCTTCAAAGTGGCTTCAAATGTGATGCCGTCCCTAAAAAAAAAATGATGCTGTAAAAATGAGAAATCGCTGTTTAACTTTTAGCCCTTATAACTTCCTATCAAAAAAAATTTTGGTTCCAAAATTACGCTGACGTAAAGTAAACCTGCAGGAAATGTTATTTATTAAGTATTTTATGTGACATATCTCTGTGATTTAAGGGCATGAAAAATCAAAGTTGGAAAATTGCGACATTTTTAAAATTTTTGCCAAATTTCCGTTTTTTTCACAAATCAACGCAAATCAAATAAATTTTACCACTATCATGAAGTACAATATGTCACGAGAAAACAATGTCAGATTATCCATGGAAGCGTTCCAGAGTTATTACCTCATAAAGGGACAGTGGTCAGAATTGTAAAAATTGGCCTGGTCATTAATATGCAAACCACCCTTAAGGGTAAAGGGGCCACATCAGTCAATACACAGCAGTTGGTTAGAATAGTAGGCCGCATTTGGACCCTGTACAACAATATATGTGTGGGCCGAGGATCCGCCACTATTTCTTTTGCTCCGTACCCCCTCCAGCGGCGGTCCCATGGCTCCCAGAACTTTCGGCTCTGGTGATGCACCTGCGGCTGCCACACTCTGTCCAGGCGCCGCTTCTTCCTGTCTAGCTGCAGGAGCTGTGACCGTTGCAGTTGGCCGCTCACAACTTTGGACCTCCCGCGGTCATCCTTCCTCCAGACTGGAGACCATGCTTACAGCTACCGCATATGGCCCTCGTGTCCTCTGCTCCTTCCCAAAGGTGGTTCGGTCCCACAATTGTAGAGGACGCTTAACCCCCGGAGCTTTTTTCGTTTTTGCGTTTTCATTTTTCACTCCCCTCCTTCCCAGAGCCATAACTTTTTTATTTTTCCATCAACATGGCCATGTGAGAGCTTATTTTTTGCAGGTCGAGTTTTGAACGACACCATTGGTTTACCATGTCGTGTACTAGAAAGCGGGAAAAAAAATCCAAGTGCGGTGAAATTGCAAAAAAGTGCAATCCAACACTTGTTTTTGTTTGGCTTTTTTGCTAGGTTCACTAAATGCTAAAACTGACCTGCTATTATGATTCTCCAGGTCATTACGAGTTTACAGACACCAAACATATCTAGGTTATTTTTTATCTAAATGGTGAAAAAAAATTCCAAACTTTGCTTAACAAAAAAAAAGAAAATTGCACCATATTCTGATATCCAAAGCGACTCCATTTTTTGTGATCTCGGGTAGAGTGAGGACTTATTTTTTGCGTGCCAAGCTGACGTTTTTAATGATACCATTTTGGTGCAGATACGATCTTTTGATCGCCCATTATTGCATTTTAATGCAATGTCGCGGCGACCGAAAACCCATAATTCTGGAGTTTTTAATTTTTTTCTCGCTACGCCGTTTAGCGATCAGGTTAATGCTTTTTTATCGATAGATCGGGCGATTCTGAACATGGCGATAACAAATATGTGTTTGTTTGATTTTTTTTATTGTTTTATTTTGAATGAGGTGAAACTTTTATATTTTTTTATTTTTATAGGAGGCTAGAAGCTGGCACAACTCAATCAGCTCAGCTACATAGAGGCAATGAGCTGATCGCCTGTATGTAGCTGAGTTACTGACTAGTTAATAGCCGTGGGTGGATCGCGATTCCACCTGCGGCTATTGCGGGCACGTCCACTGTTCAAAGCACCTGACATGTCCCAGGAAAGATGTGGGCTCACCGCTGGAGCCCACATCAAACGCAGGGACACCAACACCGGCGTAATAATACGTCCGATGTTGGTAAGGGGTTAAAGTAAATGGATCCGGCGTTAATGTACTCCTTATCTCTGGTGCCGGTCTCTTGAATGAATCCATAACCCCTAATGATACCACTGGTCACTAGGTCAGACTTCCTCGCTGGGGTGCCGTAACTCCTTCACAATGCGGTGTTTTCGCTGCTTTTTTCTCCCTGGTAGTGATGAGCGAGTATGCTCGTTGCACGGGTTTTCCCAAGCATTTGGGCATGCTCAGAGATTTAGTTTGTGTCGCCGCACCTGCATGATTTGTGGCTGCTAAACAGCCTGAATACATGTGGAGATTCCCTAACAAACAGGCAATCCCCACATATATTCATCCTGTCTAGCAGCCATAAATCATGCAGCTGCGGCAAACTATACCTCCGAGCATGCCCAAATACTCGGAGACCACCCGAGCATGCTCGGGAAAACCCGAGCAACGAGCATACTCGCTCATCACTACTACCTGTATCCACCAGACCTCCTCAGGAGATCGCACCCTAGGCTCCTACAGGCATGCGCTGGGAGAGGCAGCGAGAGTCTGTGATGATGGTGGGGTCGAGGGAGGTGAGGGGGTAGAATTAGGTGCGGCCGTCTGGTCAGACGCGGGTTCTCTACTCACCGCCTCTGCGGCTGGTGACGGTCTTTTTCCGCAACCACAGGAGCCGGTAGCCACTGTCGCGACGACCCCTCTCAGGATAGCCTCCAAGGTCTTCCGGGCTTTTTCCAGTTCCATCAGTTCCACGACCTCATCATCGGCAGCCCGCTGTTCTGGCCGTCTGGAAGGACACCACTCCTGCCACTCAGGCATCCACCAGGCCTCGAAGTGCAGGGAGCCTGTGTCCGCCCAAGCCACGCTTCCAGTCCTGGCGTCCGATGCCACCGCAAAAGGACATGCTCCGCCTCTGCATGTCGTCAGGCAATGGCGTCTCCTCCCGACACACTGTTCTGTCCTTCTGGGCTCCACTTGTTCGGGGACGGAGTCACTCCTGGCTGCTCCACCTGTTTCCTCATGCTCTGCTGCAAAAGCTCATACTATATTTGTATAGATTGAGAGATATATATATATATATATATATATATATATATACAGTGCCTACAAGTAGTATTCAACCCCCTGCAGATTTAGCAGGTTTGATAAGATGCAAATAAGTTAGAGCCTTCAAACTTCACACAAGAGCAGGATTTATTAACAGATGCATAAATCTTACAAACCAAAAAGTTATGTTGCTCAGTTAAATTTTAATAAATTTTCAACATAAAAGTGTGGGTCAATTATTATTCAACCCCTAGGTTTAATATTTTGTGGAATAACCCTTGTTTGCAATTACAGCTAATAATCGTCTTTTATAAGACCTGATCAGGCCGGCACAGGTCTCTGGAGTTATCTTGGCCCACTCCTCTATGCAGATCTTCTCCAAGTTATCTAGGTTCTTTGGGTGTCTCATGTGGACTTTAATCTTGAGCTCCTTCCACAAGTTTTCAATTGGGTTAAGGTCAGGAGACTGACTAGGCCACTCCAACACCTTGATTTTTTGCTTCTTGAACCAGGCCTTGGTTTTCTTGGCTGTGTGCTTTGGGTCGTTGTCTTGTTGGAAGATGAAATGACGTCCCATCTTAAGATCCTTGATGGAGGAGCGGAGGTTCTTGGCCAAAATCTCCAGGTAGGCCGTGCTATCCATCTTCCCATGGATGCGGACCAGATGGCCAGGCCCCTTGGCTGAGAAACAGCCCCACAGCATGATGCTGCCACCACCATGCTTGACTGTAGGGATGGTATTCTTGGGGTCGTATGCAGTGCCATCCAGTCTCCAAACGTCACGTGTGTGGTTGGCACCAAAGATCTCGATCTTGGTCTCATCAGACCAGAGAACCTTGAACCAGTCTGTCTCAGAGTCCTCCAAGTGATCATGAGCAAACTGTAGACGAGCCTTGACATGACGCTTTGAAAGTAAAGGTACCTTACGGGCTCGTCTGGAACGGAGACCATTGCGGTGGAGTGCGTTACTTATGGTATTGACTGAAACCAATGTCCCCACTGCCATGAGATCTTCCCGGAGCTCCTTCCTTGTTGTCCTTGGGTTAGCCTTGACTCTTCGGACAAGCCTGGCCTCGGCACGGGAGGAAACTTTCAAAGGCGGTCCAGGCCGTGGAAGGCTAACAGTAGTTCCATAAGCCTTCCGCTTCGGATGATGCTCCCAACAGTGGAGACAGGTAGGCCCAACTCCTTGGAAAGGGTTTTGTACCCCTTGCCAGCCTTGTGACCCTCCACGATCTTGTCTCTGATGGCCTTGGAATGCTCCTTTGTCTTTCCCATGTTGACCATGTATGAGTGCTGTTCACAAGTTTGGGGAGGGTCTTAAATAGTCAGAAAAGGCTGGAAAAAGAGATAATTAATCCAAACATGTGAAGCTCATTGTTCTTTGTGCCTGAAATACTTCTTAATACTTTAGGGCAACCAAACAGAATTCTGGTGGTTTGAGGGGTTGAATAATAAATGACCCTCTGAATAAACTTTTCACAATTTAAAAAAAAATTAAACAAAGAAATAACATTCTTTTTTGCTGCAGTGCATTTCACACTTCCAGGCTGATCTACAGTCCAAATGTCACAATGCCAAGTTAATTCCGAATGTGTAAACCTGCTAAATCTGCAGGGGGTTGAATACTACTTGTAGGCACTATATATATATATATATATATATATATATATATATATATATATATATATATATATATATATAATATATACACACACACACACACACACAAACTATAAAAATATATGCAATACAAAACTAAACACCTCACACTCAAGCCTGCCCATTCCTAACTCCCACACTGACCTGAGAGCTGGTCCTGTGTCTCATGCCTCAGTCCATGTCCAATGTCCATAGGCCAGATCAGGCAGTGCCAATTTTCCCCCAAACACCCCAGTGTCCCATAGGATAAACCCACCTCCCCCCTTTTCCCAGCACCAAGCCTAACACCTACACCCAAATCTATATCCCTATATACAATATATACAGCAGCAAACAGTACAATAACCACAGAAAACAAAGCCCAAGTTCAGCGCCTGCAGCCCTGCATCACTGTATACTGATCAAACAAAACAAAAATCTAGTGTCAGCAGCAGCCCACCACTAGGAAAGGAGATGACCAGACTAGCGCACACTAAATGAAAAGCCCCTTTAGAGGTGAGTGGCCAGTCTCTTATACTCCAGAGAGCGTATCTTCACCAGAGTATGGTCCTAGACACATCGTCCACTGAGAGGATTTTCGTTGCGTCGATACTAAGCACCGTGCATTCCACGTGTGATACCTAACCACTGTGCTAACTAGAAATAAGGTGCAGTGGTCCCGACCACAAAGGTCTCCGAACACTCAATGTGCACATTCCGCATAAGAGAGACCGGCCAGCCGAGACCAGCCAATGGAGGCGCCCACCCTGCTGTACACCTCTGTGTTAAAGGGACATAGAAGCTGCCTGGTCCATCCCAATCCCGGCTAACGGTCCACGTTCCACCCTCCTAAGAAGTGGGTCAATCGCAAACACGTACAGCAGCGGGCTCAAGGGACAGCCCTGGCAAACACCAGAACCAACCTCAAATGTGCTGCCAATCCAACCGTTCACAAACGGGAAACTCTCTGTCCCACCATACAAGGTCTTAAGCCAATCAATAAAACCCACCAGCAGGCCATATCTCAGAAAGACACACCAAAGGTATTCATGGTTAACCCGATCAAACGCTTTTGCCTGGTCCAGCCCTACCCTGCTCCACTGACTCCCGGACACTGCACAGCACTAAATGTGCTGCGGCCTGGAACAGAGCAGTGCTGGGCCTCCAAAAGGAGTCGGGGTTTAAATTTTACCAGCTGATTGAACAGCACCTTTGCCAGAAGATCCTGTCTGCATTGAGAAGCACTATGGGATGCCATTTCTCAATGCAAGATGGGTCCTTACTCTTTGACAAGATGATCAGGGCAGACCTCCTCACTGACTTTGGCAGAGTGCCCAAGGAAAGACACTCATTGAATACCTCAGTCAAGAGGGGAACCAAGGTGTCCTTAAAGGTCTTATAGAATTCAGACGTTAAGCCACCTGGACCAGGCGATTTCTTTAAGGTAAGCCCTTCAATCGCCAACTTAACTTCCTCTTCCCTGATCATCTCTGTCAAAACATCAAGAGAGGGGTCTACCCCTGGTTCGGGGACGGCTTCATCCAGAAAAGCCGACATCTCATCCCAATCAAGATCCCTCTCCCCCAAGAGGTGCAAATAGAAGGATCTGACAACCTCCAGAATCCCTTATCTGGATCACCTCAGGGACCCCGTAGTGTCGACCAGTCCTGTAACTACTTTACTATTCACTGACATCTTGCAGTTTCTGTAATGGTGGGTCTTTCGAGCAGTACTTCCCATAATCCCTCTCAAAATCCAAATATGCGTGTCTCTCGTACTGACACCTCATAAGCAAAAGATTTCACTCTGGAGATCTCCTTGTGGCTACCTCCAGTTGAGACAAGATGCTCAAGTTTTCTCCTCAGACCCTGACACAGGCGGTACCTGCTCAGACTCCTGAGGCTCGAGAGCTGGCGGAAGATTCTCACCACCTTTCCTTAAACATCTCTAACTTACTACTATAAAGATCCAGTAACGGTACTTGGCTCTGAAGAAAATCCTCAAAGGACTGTTATCTCCGCTTCTTCCAAGAGAGACGAATTGTTCCTCCAAAAGCCTCTTCCCATCCGGAGGGTCTCTGTAATATTCAGAGAAAACAAAACTAAAGTGGTCGGAGAACTCCACCTCAACAACAGACACTGCTGAAGAGACAGCTTCCTCCTTTAAATAAAACCTGTCTATTCTGGATCTACAGTTACATCTAGGATAGTTGAACCCCTCGTGGCATGGGGTGAGCCAAATGTGGACATCCACCATGCGAGCCTCACTAGCTATACTATTAAGGGCGACACTATCATGTCAGCTTGTCCTCAGGTACCTCCTCTATCTCAGGGCCTCGTGACAGTGTTGAAGTCCCCTTCAAAGACAACCTGCCGACTTGTAAAAAGGTAGGGCTTGATCCTCATAAAGAAACAATTTCGGTCCCACTTAGATTGGGGACCATAGATGTTAATGAGCCGGAGCTCTTGTCCCTTCATGAGGACATCTAAGATCAGACACATATCCATTTCTAACTTAATAACCCGTCAGCATTCCACCAGTGCGGTAAAAAGGGCTGCCACTCCGCTAATCGGCTCAGCCACAAGAGACCAATAAGAGGGCCCGAGCCTCCACTCTCTCTTAGCTTTAAACATGTCTGCCATGTTTGGCAGCCTGGTCTCTTGCAAAAAGAAAATGTCAGCTTCAACCTGGCTGAGAAAATCAAAGGGTGCAAATCTGGCTGTATTTGACTTTATGCTGGCGACATTAATGGACCCCAGCGTCAAAGAAGTGGGTACTGCCATCATTGGTGATTGAGTTCAATGGCTTTCTTCTTCCCACTCCCCTTATTCTCTGCCTTCCCCCTCTTAATGACACAGAAGTGTCCATTCCCACATGTTTTTTCTTTTTATCATCCTCGTTTCCGGACTCTGGGCCAGTCCCTCCCTCCAAGGACCTTACATTCCGAGAAGGAGACTCGGCACCTCCTGTAAGCCCCGCCGAAGCCACAACCTCACCCTCAGCTTCCTCCTCAGAGGAAGAGATGTTCTCAAAGGCTTGCAAAGACCAACCAGAGGGGAGTCAGTTTTTCTTTCCTTTAGGTACCTTGGTCAGAGCGGGAGAAGATGTTTTATCTCCCTTCTTTTTGGTGCTGAGCTTACGCTTGTCCTATAGCCACTGCCTATTAACCTCATTCCATATTTTCATAAAGGGAGGATTCTGAGGAAGTGGCGCTTTCTTCTTGGTGGATCCTCATGACCTCCTCATCCAACTCCTCATCCCTCGGGGCCTCAGCAGCAAGACTGGTGTCCAGGACAGGGGCCACCCCAGTAGCCCAGGGCTCGCCCAGCTCCCTCTCCTGTCTGTGCTTGTCTAGATGCCTCAGCTGGGCAGGCATCTTTTTATTGCTTTTCCACCCTGGCCCCTCAGCTCCCTCACCCCTGCTAGTCCCACAGGTGGCACCTAATCTCAACACAAGATACAGCAAGATGGCCGACATTCCCACGCAATGCACATTTCTGCACAGTGCAGTTTGCGCTGAAGTGTGTGGAGTCGCCGCACCTGTGACAGAGCTTCAGTTGTCCCTGGTAGACCAGGTTACAATCACTACCCAGGAAGGCACATGATGGAATGTGGGCAACCGTACCACCTGAGCACTTAAGTTTTACCATAAAGGTCCAGGCACCCAACCAGATACCAAACTCGTCATGGTTTTTCTTTGGCATCTCCACCACCTCTCCATACTGTCCAAGCCATGTCATGATGTCATAACAAGAAAGAAACTCGTTACAAGTCATCACGGTCACTTTCTTTGGCGGTTTTGGCGAGACATCGCCTGAATGGCAAAGTCTCGCCAGCTGGGCTCATTTTTTTGTCAACTCATAATTTGACCAGAAGAGCTCAAGCTCCACTGGCCGACAAAGCTGACATCAAACTCAGGCATGCAAAAGGGATGTATCAAGGCGTAGATGTCAATCACCTTGAAGCCAAATCTTCAGCAGGAGCTCCACAACCTTAGACCTTGGAGGACACGCATCACTGCTCCTCCACTGAAGACAGACCACATTCCTACGCACACTACCCGGCTCGGCTGTTGGGAGGAATACCACACTGTATCCCCCCATTTTGCTCTCGGAAGGCCCCGAGGCCATACCTCTCTATCCAGAATGATAGATCAACCTCTCGACCGTCTACCATTAGTGATCTCTCCCCCTTCTTTAGAGCCTCCAGGAGATGACGTTGCAACGTGCTGTTCTCAGAACCCAGAGACGAGGAGGACGCTCTATTTCCCCCGGAGGTGACAGTGGCATAACTACTGACGGGTGCTGCCACCACGGTTGGGGGCAACCGGACCAGTGACCACATCAACTCCAGCAGTATCACTATTACCCACCCTCCATAACTCCCTCACCTTCCACCAAACCAGCAACTACACCACTAGACAAAGAATTTTCCTTGTTCATACCCACCACCACATTCACTCCTGCTGGACCAGTGACAACAGGGGGTGGCATCTTGACCTCTGCATCATCAGGTACTGATCCAGAGTTACATCCTGTATTATATCCCAGAGCTGTACTCACTATTCTGCTGGTGCAGTCACTGTATACATACAATACTTATCTTGCACTGATTTCATGCTACATCCTGTAAAAAATTATAGTGGCTCGGCAGAGCTTCCTTTAGTTTTTTCCAATAAACTTACTGACTGTTACCAAAAGCATCAAACAGAATTGTGACTGTAGCTCCATAGACTGATTCCAGGTTACATCCTGAATAATACTAAGTGCTGATTCTGAGATGCTGTGTCCATAAAATAAAATCATTTCTAGCTGCGATACCAGACTCCGACTGGAGAGGCGCTGTTTCTCAGGACCGATTCCAGTCCAAATACAAGTAGTGTGTGTCAAGGATTAAATGGCACAATTTGCCAGTGAAGTGAGTGATCATAGCTTAATTACAGTGCCTCCAGAAGGCCATGGACTAAGTGAAGGCCCTACTTTACAGGTGGGGGTGGAGGAGGAATTATGGCTGAGAAAAATGAGCTGTGGCTGCTGACTGGAGATGAACACTGAGCTATAATAATGTCTCTAAAGGAAATGGTAACCCCTTACTAACAGAACCCGATAGGCTCATAAGTATTAAATACACCGCCTCCAATTTAAAGGGTAAGCGTGACAGCAGGCTAACCTCTGCACCTGAAGTGGAGGTCCAGATATAAGCCAAGAACAAGAGTGCAAATCCTGGTCAGCCCCAAGATCCAGCTCTGTACTGCAGCTGCGACAAGAAAAACTGGTGATAATTCTTCCCTAAAATTAAACACGCTCTCCGGAAGCCAGATGACAAATGGGTTTTAACACATTAAATTTAGATTCTCCTGAGGTTTAGCTACGTGTTTAATTCCACCTACACACAATACACAAGCGACTTCCCCTAACACCGAGCCCTTATGAGAATTTAAAGGGGATATGTCCATTTTTATCACTAAAATATTTTATTTTTATTTTTTAAAATTTTTGTTTGAATTATAGATCACACCTGCATTAATATCACTGCACTAATACCACTGAACACACAGGGTTTTAATGAGCAGGTATGCATTAACTGAGCCCGACATGGATTCCAGACCCAGACTGGCAAAAACCAAGCTCTATGTTTTCATTTAATTGCAAAGAATAACTTATTCTTTGATCCATTGCCCACCACTGGCATCTAGATCATGTCACCTGGAAGGTGGATCATGATCCTCTTACCTGTGGATGGAGCAGGAGGACATCTAGTGGTAGAACCCAGGCACTGCACACAATTAAATGTGATCCTTTTATTATTTTGTAGGCAAATAATAGAAGCGCAGCAGCGACAAGAGACCCTGGAAAGGAGGACATCGACTACAGGCAAGTGTGATCAATGAACTGTGTGTGATTGTTGCATTTTCGGTGCCTTTTAACCGCTAACTGAATTAATAGAATGCTGTTAGGGTGACGCCCCTTTAATCTGCTTGACTATTTATCCTAGTTAATAATGAATAATAATGTGTTCCGAAATATCAAGTTTGCAAGATCAAAGAAAAATATCTGTATCCCATCTTGGATATGAGAGTCATGTGACATGAATGGATGGATTATTTATTAAGTTAAGGTGTGTTTTGAGTAAATGATGACATACTTTGTACTTGTGGGAACATACCCTTACCGGTGATGGCGCTCAGGGAACCAGAGCCCTGATTCATCCTCATTTTAGAACCATTTTTACTCCAGAAAAAAAGAAGCAATTATGTTTGCGCCTTATTATTTCAGTTCAGTCTTTTTTTTTTAAGCCATTTTTTTCCTAAGTTTTGTCATTTTCCGCCTTTTGTTCAATAAAGTGGGCGCAGTGTTCCTTATGCCAAGGTTGTAGCCTATTTTTGTGCCATTGTACTGCCGTGCCCTAGTGGAGTGGAAAATCTATCTTGTTTTTTTTTTGTGCAGTCCAAGACTAACGTGCGATATTTACAAGGATCGTGTCTTTTTTTGCTTGATAAAAACTCAAACAGAGACAAAAAAAAAGCACTTTGATTTTGTGTAAAACCATTGCCCATACGCAATTTTAAATAATTTGGCAGGACAAAAAAAAGTACACAAAAAAAAAAAAAAAAAAAAATCAGTAAAAAAACAAAAAACAAAAAAAAGTTGCTTAAAAAAATAAAGACAAATGATAAATAAGGGCTAGAGAGAGAGCAAGAGAGCGAGAGAACTTTATTCTTTCATGAGTTATTTACAAGTTTATGACCTCTTATAAAATGTATACAAAGTGCTGCCCATTGTGTTGGATTGTCAATGCAACCCTCTTCTCCCACTCTTGACACACTGATAGCAACACTGCAGAAGAAATGCTTGTCTAAGGGGGTCAGATTCCTAGTAGGAATGCTCGGGCCTGACACCCATAATGTGGTGGTGCACCATCTTGCTGGAAAAACTCGGGGAACGTGCCATCTTCAGTGCATGAAGAGGGCAACACATTATCATGTAGCAATTTCAGATATCCAGTGTCATTGAGGTTTCCACTGATGAAGAATGGCCCCACTATCTTTGTACCCCATATACCACACCATACCATCAATTTTGGGTGTCAGGTCCAAGCATTCCTACATGAACAGTTTCTTGGCAAGTGGATTGGACGTCATGGGCCAGTCGAATGGCCACCAAGGTCTCCCGATCTGACCCCCTTAGACTTATCTTTGGGGTCATCTGAAGGCAATTGTCTATGCTGTGAAGATACGAGATGTGCAGCATCTGAAACAACGGATACTGGAAGCCTGTGCTAGCATTTCTTCTGTGGTGTTGCTATCAGTGTGTCAAGAGTGGGAGAAGAGGGTTGCATTGACAATCCAATACAATGGGAAGCACTTTGAACACATTTTAGAAGTGGTCATAAACTTGTAAATAACTCATGAAAGAATAAAGTTACGTTACGTTAAAACCAAGCACACCATTGTTTTTCTTGTGAAATTCTCAATAAGTTTGATGTGTCACATGACCCTCTTCCCATTGAAAAAAATAAAGTTGGATCCAAAATGGCCGACTTCAAAATGGCCGCCATGGTCACCACTAGAGTTGAGCGATACCGTCCGATACTTCAAAGTATCGTATCGGATGGTATCGGCCGATCTTTAAAAAAAGTATCGGTATCGCCGATTCCGATACCGGAAGTCCCATTCAAGTCTATGGGACTTCCGGTATCGGAATAAGAAAAACCCTTTCCTGCCCTTGTACAGCCTCTCTGGGGTCTGTACGGGCCTTTCGGGGGGCTGTGCCGGCCTGCCAGGGGGTCTGTGCAGGCTCTGGTGGTCTGTGCCGGCCTGCCGGGGGGCTGTGCAGGCTCCGGTGGGCTGTGCCGGCCTGCCGGGGGGCTGTGCAGGCTCCGGGGGGCTGTGCCTGCCTGCCGGGGGGCTGTGCCGGCCTGCCGGGGGGCTGCGCAGGCTCCGGGGGGCTGTGCCGGCCTGCCGGGGGGCTGTGCCGGCCTGCCGGGGGGCTGTGCAGGCTCCGGGGGGCTGTGCAGGCTCCGGGGGGCTGTGCCGGCCTGCCGGGGGGCTGTGCCGGCCTGCCGGGGGGCTGTGCCGGCCTGCCGGGGGGCTGTGCAGGCATCGTCCGATGGGACTACAAGTCCCATCGGGCGATGCCTGCTACCATGACAGTGATTGACACATTAGCCAATGATGGGACAGTAGTAGTCCCATCATCCGGCTAATGTGTTAAATGTAAAAAAAAAAAAAATTACATGCTACATACATACAACATGCATACTACATACATGCTACATTCATACTACATACTACATACATGCTACATTCATACTACATAAATACTACATGCAACATACATACTACATATATACTACATACATACTACATATATACTACATGCATGCTACATACATACTACATGCTACATACTACATACATACTACATGCATGCTACATACATACTACATGCTACATACATACTACATGCATGCTACATACATACTACATATATACTACATGCATGCTACATACATACTGCATGCTACATACATACTACATATATACTACATGCATGCTACATGCTACATACATACCACATATATACTACATGCATGCTACATACATACTACATGCTACATACATACCACATACATACTACATGCTACATACATACTACATATATACTACATGCATGCTACATACATACTGCATGCTACATGCATGCTACATACATACTACATATATACTACATGCATGCTACATACTACATGCATGCTACATACATACTACATGCTACATACATACTACATGCTACATACATACTACATATATACTACATGCATGCTACATACATACTACATGCTACATACATACCACATACATACTACATGCTACATACATACCACATACATACATGCTACATACATACTACATATATACTACATGCATGCTACATACATACTGCATGCTACATACATACTACATACATACCACATATATACTACATACATACAATACATTCATACAATACATACATAGACATACAGTACATATAACATAGAGTAACATACTTACCAATACTTGTCACATTGTTCCCCGAAGCCATTGTCGTCTACGGAATAAATATTAACATAAACCACAAAAATACTCACCCACGATCCGAAGCAGTCCACGAGTGTGTCCCACGACGATCTTGGGTAGAGAACTGCAGCATCAGATGATGCTGCCGTTCTCTACGGGCTGCAGGAATCCAATGACGGAAGGTAGGTATCCTTCCGCACTGTATTCCTCCGCCACTTAAAAAAAAAAAAGTCCCTAGTCTCACTTTATGCCATTGCTGCGTGGGAAATTCCCACACAGCAATGGCATAAAGTGAGACTAGGGACTATTTTTTTTTTTTAAGTGGCGGAGGAATACAGTGCGGAAGGATACCTACCTTCCGTCATTGGATTCCTGCAGCCCGTAGAGAACGGCAGCATCATCTGATGCTGCAGTTCTCTACCCAAGATCGTCGTGGGACACACTCGTGGACTGCTTCGGATCGTGGGTGAGTATTTTTGTGGTTTGTTATGTTAATATTTATTCCGTAGACGACAATGGCTTCGGGGAACAATGTGACAAGTATTGGTAAGTATGTTACTCTATGTTATATGTACTGTATGTCTATGTATGTATTGTATGAATGTATTGTATGTATGTAGTATATATGTGGTATGTATGTAGTATGTATGTAGTATGTATGTAGCATGCAGTATGTATGTAGCATGCATGTAGTATATATGTAGTATGTATGTAGCATGTATGTATGTGGTATGTATGTAGCATGTAGTATGTATGTGGTATGTATGTAGCATGTAGTATGTATGTAGCATGCATGTAGTATGTATGTAGCATGCATGTAGTATATATGTAGTATGTATGTAGTATGTATGTGGTATGTATGTAGCATGTAGTATGTATGTAGCATGCATGTAGTATGTATGTAGCATGCATGTAGCATGCATGTAGCATGCATGTAGCATGTATGTAGTATGTAGCATGTATGTAGTATGTATGTGGTATGTAGGTAGCATGTAGTATGTATGTAGCATGCATGTAGTATATATGTAGTATGTAGTATGTATGTGGTATGTATGTAGCATGCAGTATGTATGTAGCATGTATGTAGTATATATGTAGTATGTATGTAGCATGTAGTATGTATGTAGCATGCATGTAGTATGTATGTAGTATGTATGTAGCATGCAGTATGTATGTAGCATGTAGTATGTATGTAGCATGCATGTAGTATGTATGTAGTATTTTTTTTTTTTTTTTTTAACATTTAACACATTAGCCGGATGATGGGACTACTACTGTCCCATCATTGGCTAATGTGTCAATCACTGTCATGGTAGCAGGCATCGCCCGATGGGACTTGTAGTCCCATCGGACGATGCCTGCACAGACCCCCGAAGCCTGCACAGACCACCTGCAGGCCGGCACAGCCCCCCGGCAGGCCGGCACAGCCCCCCGGAGCCTGCACAGCCCCCCCGGCAGGCCGGCACAGCCCCCCGGCAGGCCGGCAGAGACCCCCGGAAGGCCCGAAATGACGGCGCATCATGATGCGCACACACCGCGCATCATGATGACGTCAGGCCGTCAATCAACTTTGAACTTCCGATTCCGAATTCCGATATTGAAAAAATATCGGAAGTCGGTATCGGAATTCCGATACAGCAAGTATCGGCCGATACCCGATACTTGCGGTATCGGAATGCTCAACACTAGTCACCACCCATCTTGAAAAGTTTCCCCCTCACATATACTAATGTGCCACAAACAGGAAGTTGATATCACCATCAATTCCCATTTTATTTAGGTGCATCCATATAAATGGCCCACCCTGTATATTGTGAGCCCCAATGGGGACAGTGCCAATAATGTCTGTAAAGCGCTGTGGAATTAATGGCACTATATAAGTGGGTAAAATAAATAAAATAAATACACTGGATCATGAGAGCGTATCACACATTAGGCATACATACAGCAGCTCAGTAGGCAGTATATTACGTGAAATGCTTAGGTACATAGGCAGACATAATCGCCCTTCCTCTCCCTTGTATTTCGGCCTCCCTCCGGTGGAGATATCACGCTGTGACGCTGCTTTTTGTCAGGGCAGTGTTATTTCCTTCCCTATCCTGTTGTACGTGACTGGGATTGTTTTATGGAATCTCTGAAGTAGTCCCAGAAAATTCCCTAAGACCAGAAGGAAAGTGTCCCCCAAGCATCTGACAAAAAGAATGAAAAATGTGTCTTCTCATGTAACAATTATAGCGGAGCTGCACCTCCAATACTGACTTCACAGCCCCCAAATGTACAAGCCATATTACCAGCCGCAGTTCTGCTCAGATCACAAAATTGTATTCTTCAGTGAAAGAGAAAAACTAGAAAATTTGAAGTGTAACTATGGGGAAAAATATGGGCCACCAAGGAATAGAAGTCTTTATTCCTAACACTGCACCACAAGTATCTTCAGGTTGCATCTGGCATGCAGTTCCATTGGAATGAACGGAGGCCATCTGCAGTACCACACATAACCTGTAAACAGGTGTGGCACTGCTTTAGGAAGAAGAGAGGCATCTTTAATCCAAGTTTAGCATTACAGTCACATAACATGACTCCTATGATGATATTAGTCTTCTAGACTCACTAATGCAGGGTGTGGAGATCATTGCACTAAATGGCTATTTTTTCTGCACCGATATAGTGATCACAGCACTCCATCCATGTCACTGCTTTTAGTCTGAGGACTCTACAAATAGCTCCTTGTATTTCAGCTTCCTGTACCTCTGAGCGAGACATAGGGAGAAATACACTGCAATTTTTCAGATTTTGAGTGGAATATGGCTTTGGTAATTTTGTATCCTCCTTTGCTATATTAGCTACCTGGTTTTGTAGATAGTAATGCTGCTTCTTGTAGTGTTTCTGCATATGTGTGCAACCGAGACTGTTGAGGTGTATGATGGAGTCTGCATGAGTGAGTCTTTCATGCATTAGGCCTTAAGTGTCCTTATTTGCCCGTCTGATATGTTGTGATTTATTAATATGAAGAAAACACTAAAAAATGTGAAAACACTGCCCATTTAATTCTGCAGCCTCAGGATTTTGCCAGTATTGGTCCTGCGTAAAGATCCTTAAAAATATAATGTGGTTACTGATATATGGCACTGCTATATTGAAGGTACTTACAGGCTATGGGCATCTCTACATGTTTTCTTTATTGCATTGTATGTATTAGCTGTAATAAAATATTTCTGCAATTGGTTTTTAATTTTACAGTTTTGCTTCAGCAGCATGCATGTCTTACAACGCAATGCAAGCTGCTCGATGCTGCCCGGCATCAATCTGGTTAGCAGGCTTCCTGTGAGCTCAGTCTCCACGCCATCTCCCTACTCTGTTGCCTGCAGTTCAGATCTCACACCAAACGAAACTGCAGTCTAGGTTCTGGAACAGAGACAAGAAGGCGGCTGTGATGATTGAGGTTTAACAGAATCCAGCAGTTTACTGTGTATTTTATTACATGGCAGCTGTTGAAGAGAAACAAAAAAAAAAACAAAATTAAATGCTGACATTTTTCATTGCACATAATACATACAATCCACTCACTGACATGCAAAAGGAGTTCATAGCCTTTAAGGTTTTGTTGTTTTATTTTCTTCAGAAAGGTTTTACTTCCAACAGAATTGTATCTCTTTGTATCTATATGAACTAGAGAACATTGGTGAGGTTACTCGTTTAAGATCTACAATGGTGGCACGGTTTTGCACAAGTGCCCTAAACTCCCTGCTACAGCAGCCACCATTAAGGCGCTTACTATATTCAGATTTAGACAGCTCCCAGTGGGTTTGCACTTGTGCCACCACCCCCTGAGTAAACTGTACACTTGGCCCCATATTTCTATGGTGGAGTAAGCAGTTTCTGGGCACCTGATGCTTTGGGGTAAACTATAGGATTAAGAAACCTGTCAAATTTTTTATTCCCTAATAGCAAACCTTGTGGGATGGTCTGCCATTCTCAGTCCCCATAGACCGGAGTTGGGGAACACTGATCTAGAGGATCAGATAACAAAAATAAAGTCTTGCTCCAGCAAGAAATATTCTCATCATCCAGATGGTTAAAGAACATCCCACAATTATCTTCCCCAGGTTCTTTACATCCCATAGTTATACCATTTAGTTCATTTTTTAGTTTCATTTCTATATTTACATATTACATTTTGATTGGCAGAGTTGCGGCAACTAGTCAGCATAGTAGACGCTGATGAAGAACCAACCCAGGAGCCAAAATTGTCCCAATAATTGGTAAATCTCATCAATGTTCTTCAGAAATAGATACAAAAGTGTTATATCTGTTGAGATTGGAAAATCCCTATTTTCTGCATTTTTACTATCCTTGGAAACGTGGACCCCTCGTTGTTTATTTTATTTGTAACCATAAAGGTCTGTGCATGCAGCCATCATTTTTTACTTTCTGTTTCCATCTGTCTCCCGCACTGCCAGCTTTCCTAAACCCTCTGCCTGATTTGTTGCCCTTGATAAATGCCCATTTTGCTCTTTTCATTTTATTTTTTCTTTTTTTAGTTTCCACCCTTCAGATAAACGTATCTTCCTCCCCTACCCACTGCCAGTCTCCTCCTCCTGACTACAATAACTACAGAACATCTCCTTCCGCTGGTACTATCCCACCACCATCTTACGCCAAAGCTATCTCTTCAGCATCTCCTGTCCCTGAACCTAGTAATATATCCACTCAAAAGTCTTCTAACAGAAGCAACGATTCCCCAGAGTTGCCGTCTAACAGTCTGTCTGGATTGGAGTCTTCCGCATCCCAAGCCTCTGCCTTTTCTCCAATCTGGCCAAGTAATGGGACCCTATCCCGAAGTGTCAAGCAAATTTCCCTATCCCCACCACCACCAAATTCCCATTCTCCATTAACTTCTCATCAGTCTGTAAAGCATCCCTCTGTGTCCTTTTCGTCCCGCTCTTCTTCTCCTTCTGTGGCTTTACCTGTGCTTCACCAGAACGTGTCTCCACAACTCCTAATTCCAGCAACTCTTCCCGTGATTCCTGCCCAGAACGTGAGGAGTAGAGGAGGTCTTGACAAAATGGTCCAAAACTCAAATTTACCTCATCAGATAGGGCCAGATGACCAAGCAGATGAACCACACTCAACTCAGATTCCATTAAGTTCTCAGAAAGCCCAAGTTAAAAGCTACGACCGGTCCTTTCTGTCCTGCCTAGAAACTGTACCCCTCCCTCAATTGCCAGTCATTGCAAGCCCGGCTGGGACTCTGACTCATGCTTCTGCTCAACCTTTCCACACCTCCTGTCAACCTTCTCAACCATCTTACCAGTCCACATCACATTTTGTTTCATTACCTCCCCCTTATGCTGCTGTATCTGAGCTGAATTTGTCCAAGAGGACTACACATTATATGACATCCGCCATTTCCCAGTTAAGTAAGTACAAGTCACTCGATAAGCAGAAAATGTCATGGGATTTGTGTTGATGTCTAGTCACAGAAATGCATGCTCTTGGTTTTTTTTTCTGAACCCCCAATTAAAGGGGATCCATAGTTACAGGATCCTGCCTGGGAGAGTCTGACATCCTTTTACATACAGTATCTTGTCTTATTTTTAGAATAAGGTATATATAGATATTTTACATCCAGAGCTGCATTGAACATTCTGCTGCTCCTAGAAGCTGGTTAGTGCTATCCAAAGCTTAATGGGGATGCAAACAGGTTTCAGAAATAGAAGCCGAATATGCAATCATAGCAATTGCTGAGGATCCGGCTACAGAAACAGTCATGTGCTTCCATGCAGCGGCCACAACATGGGAAATGTGGTATTAGAAGCCAGCCCAACCAAATAATACATAGATGGGCCCGGTCCCCCAGAATGATGTCGTTATATTTAGCACTAAAAATAGTTTCGTGATCACCATAGGGAATCATGCTCTATGCTGGCGAGGACCACTGACTAGTCTTGCATGCCAATGGTGCCATGTTGGACACTAAGTATATTGCTTGTCTGTTAGAGCCAATCGGAAGCCAGCAAAATGTTCAAGGCGCTTTGGATGTCAAGATCACTCACTAAAGTAAAACCAAAGTAATTGTTAGAAGTATTTAACATGACCACCTATAAGGTTAACGTATAAAGGAATGATAATGACAGAAGAGATGGGTAGGAGTGGAGGGTCACTAACTTATTTGCAAGTCATACATTTAAGATGTCAAAGGCACAACAATGGGAACATTTTATCACAAAATAGAGATCACAAGACTTTAGCTTTGTGTCACTATGTGCCAGGAAGTTAGACTAAGGTGGCATAGTATCACCCATGGGGACTGACAACACGGTCATAATATATTCGCCTTACATTTTGTGGGTTCTTTATGATTGCTGCTGACATATTATATACTGTACATATATATATATATATATATATATATATATATATATACACACATACATATATATATATATATATATATATATATACACACACACACATATACATACACATACATACACATACATACACACACACAATATTTACACTCAACATTGAAATTGTAAATGAGAAGGAAAGGTCATAAAATGATGAAAATCCCAGAACTTTTAAGCATACTAATGATCTGCAAGTTATGGAAAAATGGAAACAAGTTTCTAAAACTTCTCAGTTTATTTAGAATGAAATATGAGCAACCAGTGCAAAAATAACCTCATTAACAGGAACCAAGGTCAGGATTGCATTAATGGCCGAGGAAGCTTCTGCCGCTGAATGCACTTGGAGAAATGACCAAGATCCGCTGCTGGCAGCTCCCGTGTAATCATCGACTAATGACGGACCACATGTGCTCGATGGGAGACAAGGCTGGTGATGCTGCAGCCATGAGGGCACGTTTAGGCCACGCAGGCACAAGCAACATATGTCCCGATGACGTCATGTTAAATAACAGCTCCTGGGACACTTTGAAAAAATGGCGGCACCATTGGTTTCAACTACTGTACATCATGCCTCACACATCCTAATCCAAGGAAGAGGACTGGTGTGACGTTCCCTTGGTGTAGCATGACGTAAGCCAGACACCTTACCAGGTGCACTAGGCTCGGCATCACATTTATTTGTCCGTGAAACCAGTGGTGCGGCCATGCCTCTGAGTCTGACTCCATGGCCTGCAGAATCTCCAGACTTGTCTTCCATCGAGTCCCATCCGGTCTCCAATTGCACTGGGAGCTGCCAGCAGCGGATTCGGAGGATTTGCTCAAATACATTTAGAGCGACAGAACCGTCCTCAGACCATTAAAAACTCCACTGATAGCAGCCAACGTGTGCAAGTGCGAGGATTCCTGCACTGGGCGCTCACACTCTATACTCAATAAATCCAGAGGTTTTGGAAACTTTGTTCTTTTTTTTTCATCATTTGCAGACCAGTTACAGGTCTATCCATCCTGTGGTTTCCATCATTCCCCAACTTTTCCTCCTCTGTGTTATATTTTCAAAGGTTGAGGAGTCAGTGGTATCACATAAAATGTATACATATTTATTAGACACAAACACACACAATGCTACAATGTGTCCCACTGGGGTTCTGCTTTTAGAACTAGAAGAATAAATTACTCTACAGCCACATGTTACTGTCAAAAACACCGAAATTCTGATGGACCCTAGTGTATGTCAAAGAGAACATGCCTTCTTTTAATTACATGCATTTATTTTGATCAAAACCTATTTTCTACAGCCTCTATGTATCACTGTACCTAGCAGAGTAAGTAATCAGTAAATCAGTCAGATAGCTTGTTCCAGGGATTCTCAGGGATTGGAAGGGTATGTGCACACGTTGCGGATTTGTCTGCGGATTTTTCCGCGCGGAATCTGAAGAATCCGAAGGTCAAAATGCCTGCATTTTACCTGCGGATAGCCTGCGGATTTTGCCTGCCTTTTTACACCTGCGGATTCCTAGAATGGAATAGATGTAAAAACGCTGTGGAATCCGCACAAAGAATTAACATGCTGCGGAAAATAAACCGCTGCGTTTCCACGCCGATTTTCCCACAGCATGTGCACAGCGGTTTTTGTTTTCCATAGGATAACATGGTACTGTACATCCCATGGAAAACTGCTGCGGATCCGCAGACAAATCCCCAACGTGTGCACACACCCTAAGGTTGCGTTTACATTAAATGATCAGCGGTGTTAAACGACTGCCGATTACTATATGGTTTATCTGCCCATTGGTGGTCATTTAATAGGTGCACAGAACAACCAGTAATAGGCCGTACAGGGCTCATAAACTACCATGGCTCTCGGCAGCACAGGTTCTGTTTACACAGGATGATGTGCTTCCGAGAACAGTGATCTTTAACCAAGCCAAAAATGACCGTCATTTCACAAGATGAACGAGCGTTTTGTTTATTCATAGATGGCAAGATTATTGGCAAATTCTGCAGTATGAATCCACCTTAACCCTTTCTCTTGAACAGTCTTCTATGCAGATTTAGGACTACATTAAAGTTCAACTCAAGAATAGAGAGAGAAGACTTGGAGACCCTGCCATAAGAGCAACTCACTGACTGTTTCTCTGCTAGCTAATTCTGCAGTCTGCTATATACACTTATATAGAGGCTGTAGAAGACAAATAGGTCAACATTTTTAATGAAACCCTATTCTAAACATATTTTTAGACCAAACATATATGCAACCAAATAATGTCCTAATGATGGCCATGTCCTTTAAAAGGGTTTTTCACTTACAGGGAAAATGAACCTCAAATTCTCTAAATTCAACAGAACGGGTATGCACCCTCCTTGGGTCCAGCATCGGCTACCTGGATCTCAGTGTTTTGGCTGAAGTGGTAACGTCACATTGAGGACGCACATCACCGCTGCAGCTAATCATTTATCTCAGGGGCTTGTGCGGTGAGCTCCGTGATTAGCTGTAGCCCAGACACCGAGCTGGAGGTGGCGAGTACCCGCTCTTATTTTAGAGCGTCTCTGGTCCACTTGACTGAAAATGGAAAACCATCAGGTGGGGAAAAACAATGGTAGTGTCTTCATGCAGCCGTCCTACTTGAGTCACTACCGTAACCTGTGCACACCGCCAGAGCGGTGATATTTTCTAATTAGGGTAGTTAACATGCAAAAGCACCAATCTAGTACTTGCATACATTGAGTGAAAGATCACCTTGAAGTCCTATTCATGTCTGCTCTCTTGTCCCTGGTATGAGGGTTATTTTCCCAATTCATAGATGGAAGACTTTTCCCTACAGATTGTATATTTTTTACTATAGTAAAGAGAAATTTCACAGTATTTTCAACCCCATTTTCAAATATTCAAGCCTCAGCTTTAACATTGCCTATACACTAAGCTAACCTATCTTTTAATGACTTTTTTTTCTCAATCATTCACTTTTTTTCTTTACATTTTATCTTTTACATTGTAGAACAAAAAAAAAAAAAAAAGTCTCCCATTTCTACAAGGAAACCATCAATAAGCAGTTCTTTAGTGATCTGTCATTATCCCCTTGCCTAACAAAGAAATAATTTTATTTTTGAAGGTCCCATGGTCCCTCCAGGCCATCTCTCTACTTCAACTATGGTAGCTTCAGTTGGGGTAGTACCTGCTGCATCCAGTGGCCCTCCACCACCGCCTGTTGTTCCTCTACCGCCATCAGGAGCTACCCCGCCACCTGCCCCTCCGCTACCAGCTGGAGGAAGCCAAGGGGTAGTATATGAAGATAGCCCAGCATCCGGGCTGGCAGCAGCTCTGGCCGGTGCCAAACTAAGGAAAGTACAACGGGTGAGACATATATATCTACATTCCCTGTAATATCATCATATTGAGAAATCGCTGTATACCTCTGAGGCCGAGAAATGGAAGTTACATCACATTCAGAGAGCAAAATCTAATAAAATGATACTCAAGGGCATTTTTTTCCATCAACTTTTTTTTTTTTTTTTTTAAATATATTTTCTCCTTGAAGCCAGAAGATGGTTCAGGAAGTTCTAGTCCCTGCGGTGCTTCCAAGACTGATGCCAATCGAACAAGCAGTGGAAGCGGAGGAGGAGGATTAATGGAAGAAATGAATAAACTGCTGGCAAAAAGGTTCAGTACTCTAAGAACGTTGTGATGAATTAAAGGGGTATTCTCATTTCAGACGTTGACTGCTTATCCTATAGATTTGCCATAAATTTTTGAGAGTTGAGAATACCAGGTAGCTATATTCTTGTACATAGTGGCAGTATTATAGTGGTTATAATCATGTACATACGAGGCAGCATTATAGTAGTTATATTCTTGTATATAGGGGCAGTATTATAGTAGTTATATTCTTGCATATGGGGGCAGTATTATAGTGGTTATATTCTTGTACATAGTGGCAGTATTATAGTAGTTATATTCTTGTACATAGTGGCAGTATTATAGTAGTTATATTCTTGGACATGGGGGAGTATTATAGTAGTTATATTCATTGACATAGGGGGCAGTATTATAGTAGTTATATTCTGGTACATAGGGGAAGTATTATAGTAGTTATATTCTTGTACATAGGAGCAGTATTATAGTAGTTATATCTTGTACATAGGGGCAGCATTATAATAGTTATATTCTTGGACATAGGGGGCAGTATTATTGTAGTGATATTCTTGCACATAGGGCAATATTATAGTAGTTATATTCTTGTACATAGTAGCAATATTATAGTAGTTATATTCTTGTACATAGGGACAGTATTATAGTAGTTATATTCTTATACATAAGAGCAGTATTATAGTAGTTATATTCTAGTACATAAGGGCAGCATTATAATAGTTATATTCTTGTACATAGGGGCAGTATTATTGTAGTTATATTCTTGTACATAGGAGCAGTATTATAGTAGTTATATTCTTGCACATAGGGCCAGTATTATAGTAGTTATATTCTTCTACATAGAGGGCAGTATTATAGTAGTTATATTCTTCTACATAGAGGGCAGTATTATAGTAGTTATATTCTTGTACATAGGAGGCAGTATTATAGTAGTTATATTCTTGTACATAGGAGCAGTATTATAGTAGTTATATTCTTGTACATAGGGGCAGTATTATAGTAGTTACATTCATGTACATAGTAGGCAGTATTATAGTAGTTATATTCTTGTACATAGGAGCAGTATTATAGTAGTTATATTCTTGCACATAGGGAGCAGTATTATAGTAGTTATATTCTTGGACATAGGGGCAGTATTATAGTAGTTATATTCTTGTACATAGGAGCTGTATTATAGTAGTTATATTCTAGTACATAGGAGTAGTATTATAGTAGTTATATTCTAGTACATAGGATCAGTATTGTAGTAGTTATATTCTTGTACATAGGGGCAGTATTATAGTAGTTATATTCTTGTACATAGGGGCAGTATTATAATAGTTATATTCTTGAACATTGGGGGCAGTATTATTGTAGTTATATTCTTGTACATAGGGCAATATTATAGTTGTTATATTCTTGTACATAGTAGCAGTATTATCGTAGTTATATTCTTGTACATAGGGCAATATTATAGTAGTTATATTCTTGTACATAGTAGCAGTATTATAGTAGTTATATTCTTGTACATAGGGGCAGTATTATAGTAGTTATATTCTTGTACATAGGAACATTATTATAGTAGTTATATTCTTGTACATAGGGACAGTATTATAGTAGTTATATTCTTATACATAAGAGCAGTATTATAGTAGTTATATTCTAGTACATAGGGGCAGCATTATAATAGTTATATTCTTGTACATAGGGGCAGTATTATTGTAGTTATATTCTTGTACATAGGAGCTGTATTATAGTAGTTATATTCTAGTACATAGGAGCAGTATTATAGTAGTTATATTCTTGCACATAGGGCCAGTATTATAGTAGTTATATTCTTCTACATAGAGGGCAGTATTATAGTAGTTATATTCTTCTACATAGAGGGCAGTATTATAGTAGTTATATTCTTGTACATAGAGGGCAGTATTATAGTAGTTATATTCTTGTACATAGGAGGCAGTATTATAGTAGTTATATTCTTGTACATAGGAGCAGTATTATAGTAGTTATATTCTTGTACATAGGGGCAGTATTATAGTAGTTACATTCATGTACATAGTAGGTAGTATTATAGTAGTTATATTCTTGTACATAGGAGCAGTATTATAGTAGTTATATTCTTGCACATAGGGGCAGTATTATAGTAGTTATATTCTTGGACATAGGGAGCAGTATTATAGTAGTTATATTCTTGTACATAGGGGCAGTATTATAGTAGTTATATTCTTGTACATAGGAGCTGTATTATAGTAGTTATATTCTAGTACATAGGAGTAGTATTATAGTAGTTATATTCTAGTACATAGGATCAGTATTGTAGTAGTTATATTCTTGTACATAGGGGCAGTATTATAGTAGTTATATTCTTGTACATAGGGGCAGTATTATAATAGTTATATTCTTGAACATTGGGGGCAGTATTATTGTAGTTATATTCTTGTACATAGGGCAATATTATAGTTGTTATATTCTTGTACATAGTAGCAGTATTATCGTAGTTATATTCTTGTACATAGGGCAATATTATAGTAGTTATATTCTTGTACATAGTAGTATTATAGTAGTTATATTCTTGTACATAGGGGCAGTATTATAGTAGTTATATTCTTGTACATAGGAGCATTATTATAGTAGTTATATTCTTGTACATAGGGGCAGCATTATATTAGTTATATTCTTGTACATAGAGGGCAGTATTATAGTAGTTATATTCTTGTACATAGGGGCAGTATTATAGTAGTTATATTCTTGGACATGGGGCAGTATTATAGTAGTTATATTCTTGGACATAGGGGCAGTATTATAGTAGTTATATTCTTGTACATAGTGGCAGTATTATAGTAGTTATATTCTTGGACATAAGGGGCAGTATTATTGTAGGTATATTCTTGTACATAAGGTGCAGTATTATAGTAGTTATATTGTTTAAGCAACAATATTGATACTTATATGTTGTAGAAGAAAAGCAGCCTCACAGACAGAAAAGCCTGGTGATAAAAAAGAAGATGAATGCCAAACCGTGAGTGTCTATAAATCCTTCGTACCTCCCAATTATCTAGACTTCCACTATGTAATGTCAGTCTATAGAATTATCTCCGTTACATCTCACAGCCTGATATTCTATTGTGAGAATTGTTTGGTTTTTTTTTTTAATCATTATGATCCTTTATATTTAGGAAGATGCCAGTCTCTCATCTTCTCCCAACACGCGTGGTCCCACACCTCAGAACTCTGCAGGTATACCAGCACTATTGTGTATATATGGTACATGCATGGGATCCTCACACTCTTCCCCTTAATACCAGTTTCGTATGGTCCTAACCCATATAAATATTATTTTTATAACCTGTTTAGGTCTGGTTCTCTGTTTTTGACAGCAGTTAGCACCAACATAACATAGCCAGTGTCTTAATTCTATGCTTGTCAGTTTCACCATAGTTTCTCATATCTTTTCAATGGTGTTCCAAATCCCCTCCTATATCCGTAAACAAAGGGTAACCACCATTTTTTTATTTTTATTTTTTCAAAAATCCTCTTGGCTTGATCTTTCCTCAATTTATGGTTAAAAATCTGTATTCAGTGGTGACAGAGTATCATATTATTGAGATAGATGGCAGTTGGTGCTTATAAAATTCTATGTAGAGAGGAGGTGTGAATAGCTAGAGGATCAATTACAATTTGCTTTGAGTTGTCCTTAAACAGTCACAGTTCTCCATAGAGCTTTATAAGCACCAACTGCCATCTCCTATCCCAAGACTTTCCCATGATATAAGATTCTATCAGTAGCAGCTGTCATCTTCTATCTAGCTAGGAGGGAGGAGCTCTGTCTAGCTCCTCCCCTCCATACAATTGTATCCATAGCAACTGTCATTTCTTTCAGTAATGGGAGAGTGTTCATGGAATACAGATTTTACCTCAGAATTGAGAATTTTGTTCATGACTGATCAGTTCTGATAGGGAAAGAAGCAGATTTATCTAATAAAACTTATTACAAAGTTTCTTATTTTCACATGTATTATTGACTTATGAATTAAAAATTACAACGACAGTTACTCTTTAACTCCTTTACAACATTGGACGTATCCATACATCCAGGTCGCTAGGTACTTACCGACCTTGGGTGTATGGATACATCATGGTGATCGATATTGCGCGCACAAAGGCTGTAAGCGCTCGATCGTCATTAGGTGTCCATTGATTCTGACAGCTGACACCCAGCACTCAGTGAAGGAGTGCTGCCTGCACCACTCCAGGCACGTTAACCCCCTAAATACTGCAATACTTATCGATTACAGTATTTAGCAGGCAAGCAGAGGGAGGGAGCCCCCTCTGCTCTCCGATCAGTGCCCCTGCAACGTCATTGCGAGGGGCCAATCGTCGCCATAGTGACCCGATGTTGTCATGACGACATCCGGATCACAAGAGCTAGCAAACTTGTGCAGCGCTGACAGATTGTAAAGAACAGCAAAGCTCCTAATCACTTATACCGCATGAGGAATGGTGTAAAAATAATAAATAAAACAAATTCTTCACCTGCTGTTGATTTGTTCATTCTGCCTCCCAAAGATCGCAGTAAGGCTCAGTGCACATTTATCCTGCACTCTGCGCTGAGCGCTCACACTGGAGTTTCTGTGTAAATCTCTGAAATACATGATTCAGACGGAACCCTCGACGGAAGATTCGATAATGAGGCAAATGGAGGCACTGTGACCTGTCATCCGGCTGTGTATGTCTTTATAGGATTGCATAAAAGTTCCGTCGGCTGCAGTTTTGTGCACTTCTGAAGAGGAAACCGCTGAACAGAGTCCAGAGTAACCCTGCTACCTCATTATAGTGAATGAATCCCTCTGGGGTTTCATCTGAATCACGTCACTCAGATTTAGATGGAAACCTCAAAGTAAGAGCTCAGCGTAGAGCGCAGGATAAATGTGATCCCAAATGTTATGTAAAATGTTCCCAATGAAAGTTTGTTTTTTTTAACCAATAAATTTTTATAGTTTGAAACTGATACAAGTCATACAGTCAGCACAGAGATAGTAGAATCAGTAATAGGTAAATCACATATGATTTTGTTCCTAGAAAAATGGAAGAACCAAGGAAAACTGTAGTACAAAAAATATGGATCATATGAACTGAGGGGGGAAAGGAGGGGGGTGGGGTGAGAGGGAAAGGTATACAATGGGCCATGAAACATTAACTGATTTTGATCATGCGGTAATTATTTAGTTTCAAGTCTATCGTAATACCATAAGTAAGAGGGGTATTGTGTTTAACCCCTTTACTCCCAAGGGTGGTTTGCACGTTAATGCCCAGGCCAATTTTTACAATTCTGACCACTGTTCCTTTATGAGGTAATAATGCTGGAACGCTTCCATGGATCCCAGTGATTCTGACATTGTTTTCTCGTGACATATTGTACTTCATGTCAGTGGTAAAATTTCATTGATATAACTTGCGTTTATTTTTGAAAAAAACGGAAATTTGGCAAAAATTTTGAAAATTTCGCAATTTTCCAACTTTGAATTTTTATGCCCTTAAATCACAGACATATGGCACACAAAAAAATTAATACGTAACATTTTCCACATGTTTACTTTACATCAGCACAATTTTGGAACCAAAATTTTTTTTGTTAGGAAGTTATAAGGGTTAAACGTTGACCAGCGATTTCTCCTTTTTACAACACCATTTTATTTTTAGGGACCACATCACATTTGAAGCCACTTTGAGGGGTCTATATGATAGAAAATACCCAAAAGTGACACCATTCTAAAAACTGAACCTCTCAAGGTGCTCAAAACCAGATTCAAGAAGTTTATTAACCCCTCAGGTGCTTCACAGGAATTTTTTAATGTTTAAAAAAAATGAACATTTAACTTTTTTTTTTTTTCACAAAAAAAATTACTTAAGGTCCAATTTTTTTTATTTTACAAAGGGTAACAGGAGAAATTGGACTGCAAAAGTCATTGTGCAATTTGTCCTGAGTACGCTGATACCTGATATGTGGGGGGGAACCACTGTTTCGGCGCATGGCAGAGCTCGGAAGGGAACGAGCGCCGTTTGACTTTTTCAACGCAAAATTGGCTGGAATTGAGATCGGGCGCCATGTCACGTTTGGAGAGCCCCTGATGTGCCTAAACAGTGGAAACCCCCCACAAGTAACCCCATTTTGGAAACTAGACCCCCCCAAGGAACTTATCAAGATGTGTGGTGAGAACTTTGAACCCCCAGGGGCTTCACAGAAGTTTATAACTTACAGCCATACAATTAAAAATCATATTTTTTCCACAAAAATGATCTTTTCACCCCCAATTTTTATTTTCCCAAGGGAAACAGGACCCCAAAAGTTATTATGCAATTTGTCCTCAGTACGCTGATACCTCATATGTGGGGGTAAACCACTATTTGGGAGCATGGCAGAGCTCAGAAGGGAAGCAGCGCCATTTGACTTTTTTTGGCTAGAATTGAGATCAAACGCCATGTTGCATTTGGAGAACACCTGATGTGCCCAAACAGTTGAAATCCCCAATTCTAACTCCAACCCTAACCCCAACACACCCCTAACCCTAATCTCAGCCCTAGACCTAGCCCTAACCCTAATGGAAAAATGGAAATAAATACATTTTTTTACATTTTATTATTTTTCCCTAACTAAGGGGGTGATAAAGGGGATTTGATTTACTATTTATGGCAGGTTTTTATGTTTGGCGGCTGTCATACGCTAAAAGACGCTTTTTATTGTAAAAAATAGTTTATGCATCACCACATATTGATGCAGCTGTCATACGCTAAAAGACGCTTTTTATTGTAAAAATAGTTTATGCATCACCACATATTGAGCGCTATAATTTTTCCGTATTTTGACCCACCGAGTCATGTGAGTTCTTATTTTTTGTGGGACGAGTTGACGTTTTTATTGGTACCATTTTCGGGCATGTGACATTTTTTGATAGCTTTTTATTCTGATTTTTGGGACGCAGAATGAACAAAAACCAGCATTTCATGAATTTCTTTTGGGGGGGGGGTGCGTTTACACCGTTCCGCATATGGTAAAATTGATAAAGCGGTTTTATTCTTCGGGTCAGTACGATTACAGCGATACTTCATTTGTCTTTTTTTACATTTTGGCGCTTTTATGCATTAAAAACAATTTTATATAAAAAATAATTATTTTTGCATCGCTTTATTCTGCGAGCTATAACTTTTTTTTATTTTTTCGCTGATGATGCTGTATGGTGGCTCGTTTTTTGCGGGAAAAGATGACGTTTTCAGCGGTACCATGTTTATTCATATCCATCTTTTTGATCGCGCGTTATTGCACTTTTTGTTCGGCGGTATGATAATAAAAAAAAAAAAAAAAAAAAATGCAAAAAACAATGCTTTAAGGGGTTCACTAAAGGGGTTAGTGGATAGCTTTATAGGGTGGGTCGTTACGGACGCGGCGATACTAAAGGTGTGTAATTTTATTTTTATTTTTTTTATTTAGAATAAAAAAGATCTTATTAGGGAATATTTTTTTTTTATAATTTATTTTGTGATTTTTATCTTTACACGTGTTTTTTTTTTTTTTTTTTTACTTTATTATATTGTCCAAGGGGGGGACATCACCCTGCAGGACCCCGCGGCCATATTGGATCTGGGGGCCTGCAGGGAGGAGGACTCTCAGAGCGACGCAGCACATCGCGTCGCTCCGGGGGTCGCAGGGAAGCACGGAGGGAGCCCCCTCCCTGCGCGCTTCTCTCCTATGCCCCCGGTACACTGCGATCATGTTTGATCGTAGTGTGCCAGGGGTTTAATGTGCCTGGGGCGGTCTGTGACCGCCCCTGACACATAGTGCCGGGTGTCAGCTGTGATAATCCGCTGACACCCGGCTGCGATCAGCTGTGCTCCCCCCGTGAGCGACGCTGATTGCCTGTGACGTAATATTCAGTCCCAGGTCCCATGGATGAAATATTACGTCCAATGTAGGAAAGGGGTTAAGGTTGCGTTTGTAACAGTTATGATCTCTAAGCATTAGATTAGTGTTTAGGTCAGATGGCTGATGGTTAGATGTGGTTTATATTATAATGTCTGTCTGATAGCTTGCCAAGGACCCAACCTTTGTCGGGTTTTGTCTGCACATTGGCAGTCTGGAGCTAGCAAACTTTTGTATGAAATATACGAGTCTACCCTTGCCCAGATTTCCTCCATTGATGGCAGTGACGTGGATTTACATTTTGAGGCTAAACCCTGTCTGGCTGCCGTTAATATTAATGAGCCAATCCATCTTGAGCTGTAGGGGAGGCCCGGGACTTCGATGTTTAACAATGCTAGGGCCAGGTTTGGGAGGAGTATGAAATGATATCAAAGATTTTTTTCCCAGTAATGCAATGCTAAAGGACAGGACCACCGAACGTGTAAGAGTGATCCCACCTCTCCGCAGCCCCTCCAGCAAGGTTGAGAGCATGTGGGGAACGTGAGCAATGCGCTTGGGAGCCAAGTACCATCTGAGATGGATTGTTTTGATAATCTCTAATGGTTTATGCAGGCTGAAGATTTAGTAGACCATGTCCCAATGAAAGTTTCAACTCAACCCACAAAAAAAAGAGCCCACTCAGGTCCATCATCTGTCAATGGAAATACGGGGGAGTTTCCTTGTTACTGGTGGCACAAAGGCTCTGGAAAAGTGAAATGGCTGCTTGCCCCCCCCCCCAAAAAAAAAAGAAAAAGAAATTCAGCATATTCTGCACTCCCGAATCCCCCACTCCCTTCTAAATATACCTAAACCATATTTCGCCTTCACCTGTTTGGAATTTCTGTAGCAATGACAACCCACCTAATTTATGAGTGTGTGACTCCAGAAGTCTAGAAAACATTTTTGTGGGAAAATTTTGATTTTTATTTTCACGGCTAAATGTTATAAACTTCTGAGAAGCACCTGGGGGTTCAAGGTGCTCACCACACATATAGATAATTTGCCTGAGGGGCTTTAGTTCTAAAATGGGGTCACTTGTAGGGGGGTTCCACCGTTTCCCTTCAGAGCCCTGCCATGCGCTCAAACAGTATTTCCCCCTCCCACATATGGGATATCGGCATGCTCAGGAGATATTGGACAAATTTTGGGGTTCATATTTTCCCTGTTACCCTTGTGAAAATATAAAAATTTCGGTCTAAAGTCAATTTTTTTGTAAATAAGAAAAAGGTAAATGTTTATTTTTTTTTCCTTCCACATTCTAAAAATTCCCATGAAGCACCTAAAGGGTTAATAAACTTCTTGAATGTGGTTTTGAGCACCTTGAAGGGTGCAATTTGTATAATGGTGTCACTTTTGGGTATTTTTTGTCACATAGGTCCCTCAAAGTCACTTCAAATGTAATGTGGTCCGTAAAAAAGTTTTGTAAATTTTGTTGAAAAAATTAGAAATCACTGGTCAACTTTTAACCCTGATAATTTCCTAATTTTTTGTTATGTTCAAAATTCAAAAACATTTGTTGCTGTAAAGTAGACATGTGGGAAATGTTATTTATTAACTATGTTTTGTAACAAAACTTTCTGATTTAAGGGCATAAAAATAAAAAAAATTTCAAAATGGCAACATTTTTCTAAATTTTTCCAAAATTTCCATTTTGTTTTTTTTTTTCACAAATAACGCAAGTCATATCGAATAAATGTTACCACTATCATGAAGTACAATATGGCACAAAAAACTCTCAAATCTGTGGGATCTGTTGAAGCGTTCCAGAGTTAAGATATTACAGATTCTTGTACCTATAAATGATATGGACTTAATTGGTGGAGATCCACTTTAAAGCCACCACTACATGGACAGATATTCTATCACTCCCTGTCTCCGTTATCTAATACTGGTATCTTATTACAGACTTGGGTAAAAAACCATGGGAAAGAAGTAATTCAGTGGAAAAGCCTGTGCCCTCATTACTGTCCAGGTGAGTGCTCGGCCCAGCCGCAGTCTGAGCTCGGACTGTATCATGTAGTGCTCCCTATTGCTGTGCCCATAAATGTGTGTACATATATCACATTACTGATCCTGTACTAAACCTGAGTTACCTCCTGTATTATACTCCAGAGCTGCACTCACTATTCTGCTGGTGCAGTCACTGTGTACATACATTACATTACTGATCCTGAGTTACATCCTGTATTATACCCCAGAGCTGCACTCACTATTCTGCTGGTGCAGTCACTGTGTACATACATTACTGATCCCGAGTTACCTCCTGTATTATACCCCAGAGCTGCACTCAATATTCTGCTGGTGGGGTCACTATGTACATACATTACTGATCCTGAGTTACACCCTGTATTATACTCCAGAGCTGCACTCACTATTCTGCTGGTGCAGTCACTGTGTACATACATTACTGATCCTGAGTTACCTCCTGTATTATACTCCAGAGCTGCACTCACTATTCTGCTGGTGCAGTCACTGTGTACATACATTACTGATCCTGTGTTACATCCTGTATTATACTCCAGAGCTGCACTCACTATTCTGCTGGTGCAGTCACTGTGTACATACATTACTGATCCTGTGTTACATCCTGTATTATACTCCAGAGCTGCACTCACTATTCTGCTGCTGCAGTCACTGTGTACAGACATTACTGATCCTGTACTGATCCCGCGTTACATCCTGTAGATCTTTTATTATAAAAATGAAAAACATAACAATAATAATAATAACAGAAACATAAGAATATAGGCCAGAAAATGCTGGAAAGGAGTCGGGGTGGAAATTTCACCAGCCCCTTTGCCAGAACCTGTCTGTATTGAGAAGTGCTGTGGGACGCCAATTCTCAATCCAAGATGGGTCCTTACCCTTTGACAAGATGATCAGGGCAGACCTCCTCATTGACTTTGGCAGAGTGCCTGAGGAAAGACACTCATTGAATACCTCAGTCAAGAGGGGAACCAAAGCATCATTAAAGGTCTTATAGAACTCAGATGTTAAGCCATCTGGACCAGGTGATTTTTTTTGGGGGGCAAGCCCTTCAATTGCCAACTTAACTTCCTCTTCCCTGATCATCTCTGTCAAAACGTCAAGAGAGGGGTCTACCCCTGGTTCGAGGATGGTTTCAGCCAGGAAAGCCAACATCTCATCCCAACCAAGATCCCTCTTCCCCAAGAGGTGCGAGTAGAAGGCTCTGACAACCTCCAGGATCCCTGATCTGGATTGACTCAGGGACCCCGCAGTGTCGACCAGTCCTGTAACCACTTTAGTATTCACTGACATCTTGAAGTTTCTGTAAGGGTTGGGTAAACGGTACTTCCCGTAATCGCTCTCAAAAAACAAAGATGCGTGTCTATCGTACTGACACCTCATAAGCAAAGATTTCACTCTGGAGATCTCCTCGTGGCTACCTCCAATTGAGACAAGATGCTCAAGTTTCCTCCTAAGATCCTTATACAGGCGGTCCCTGCTCAGACTCATGAGACTTGAGAGCTGGCGGAAGAGTCTCAACACCCTTTTATTGAACATCTCCCACCACTCTGATTTACTACTACAAAGATCCAGTAAGGGTACTTGGCTCTGAAGAAAATCCTCAAAGGACTGTCTTTGTTCGCTTCTTCCAAGAGAGACAAATTGAGCCTCCACAAGCCTCTTCCCATCCGGATGGTCTTTTACATTCAGAGAAAACAAAATTAAACAGTGGTCGGAGAACTCCACCTCAACAACAGACACTACTGAAGAGACAGCTTCCTCCTTTAAATAAAACCTGTCTATTCTGGACCTACAGTTACCTCTATGATAGGTGAACCCCTCGTGGCCTGGGGTGTGCCGAATGTGGACATCCACCAGGTGAGCCTCACTAGCTATACTATTAAGGGCGACGCTATCATAAGTCAGCTTGTCTCTGGAACCTCCTCAATCTCGGGGCCTCATGACAGTATTAAAGTCCCCTCCAAAGACAACCTGCCGACTTGTAAAAAGGTAGGGCTTGATCCTCAAAGAGACACTTCCGGTCCCACTTAGATTGGGGACCATAGATGTTAATGAGCCAGAGCTCCTGTCCCTTCACGAGGACATCCAAGATCAGGCACCTCCCCATTTCTAACTCAATAACCCGTCGGCATTCCACCGGTGCGGTAAAAAGGACCGCCACTCCGCTATACGGCTCGACCGCAAGAGACCAATAGGAGGGCCCGAGTCTCCACTCCCTCTTAGCTTTAAACACATCTGCCATGCTTGGCAGCCTGGTCTCTTGCAAAAATTAAATGTCAGCTTCAACACAGCTAAGAAAATCAAAGGCTGCAAATCTAGCTGTATTTGACTTTATGCTGGCGACAATAATTGACGCCAGCGTCAACGGAGTTAGTACTGCCATCATTGGTGATTAAGATGGCTTTCTTTTTCTCACTCCCCTTATCCTCTGCCTCAGAGGAGGAATTCTTCCCCCTCTTTAATGACACAGAGGTGTCCATTCCCACAAGCTTTTTCTTTTTATCGTCCTCGTCTCCGGACTCTGGGCCAGTCCCTCCTTCCAAGGACCTTACATTCCCAGAAGAAGAAGACTCGGCACCCCCTGTAAGCGCCACCGAAGCCGGAACCTCACACACAGCTTCCTCCTCAGACGAAGAGATGTTCTCAAGGGTTTGGAACCGGTTAGAAAGACCAACCAGAATCACCAAAAGTCACCACACAGGTGGCACCTAATCTCAACACAAGATGCAGCAAGATGGCTGACATCCCCACACAATGCACATTTCTGCACAGTGCAGTTTGCGCTGTGTGTGGGGTCGCCACACCTGTGACAAAGCTTCGGTTGCCTCTGGTAGAAGACCTGGATACGATCCCTACCCAGGAAGGCAGATGATGGAATGTGGGCAATCGTACCACCTGAGCGCTTAAGTTTTACCATAAACGTCCAGGCCCCTGACCAGATACCAAACTCGTTACGGTTCTTCTTTGGCATCTCCACCACCTCTCCATATCGGCCAAGCCATGTCATGATGTCATAACAAGAACGTGACTCGTTACAAGTTATCACGGTCACTTTCTTGACTTGGTTTTGGAGAGACACAGCCTGAATGGCAAAGTCTCGCCAGCCGGGCTCATTTTTTGCCAACTCATAATTCGACCAGAAGAGCTCAAGCCCCTCTGGCCCAATAAAGCTGACATCAGACTCAGGCATGGAATAGCAATGTATCAAGGCGTAGATGTCAATCGCCTTGAATCCCATCTTCAGCAGGAGCTCCACAACCTTAGACCTTGGAGGACACGCATCACTGCCTCTCCACCGAAGACGGACCACATTCCTAGGCACACTACCCAGCCCAGCTGTTGGGAGGGACCACACTGTATCCCCACCATTTTGCTCTCGGAAGGCCCCGAGGCCATGTCTCTTTATCCAGAAGGATAGATCAACCTCTCGACACTCTACCATTAGTGATCTCTCCCCCTTCTTTGGAGCCTCCAGGAGACGCCACTGCAACATGCTGTCCCCAGAGCCTGGAGACGAGGAGGTCGCCCTACTTCCCCCGGAGGTGACAGTGGCATAACTCCTGATAGGTTCTGCCACCACCGGGGATGCAACCGGACCAGTGACCACATCAACACCAACAGTATCACTATTACCCACCTCCATAACCCCCTCACCCTCCACTAAACTAGCAACCACACCACTAGACAAAGAATTTTCATCATTCATACCTTCCAACACATTCAATCCTGCTGGACCAGTGACAACAGGGGGTGACACTTTGACCTCTGCATCATCAGGCGCAAGGGGTTCAGTCTCCTCCACAGAACTGGTGGTGACCTCACCCCTAGTCTTACGTGTGCCCTCCGCATTATCAGCTGGTAATTTCCGATGTTTAACAACTGACATCAGACGCCGCTGATCTTTTGCTGCTGTGAGGCGCTGCTGAACCTTTATATCAGTATCTTGTTGACCAGCGGCGCCAACACAGAATAGGACTTTGGGAGGTTCGGAACGCCCAGCCCCGACAACCCTCACACTGCCGCCGCTTCTCAACTAAGTGATCAGCGGCAACAGCATTCAGGGGTGCTGAGGCTACCGGAGCTGCCCTTCCCATTGAGCGCACCACAGTATCGTGTCCTGACTGTTTGCACGCCGCCTGGCCGCCCTCACTGTCCAGCCTCTCGGCTGATGCACTTCCTGCTACGTCCCTGCTACTATAAGCAGAGATGGAGCTTTGCGCCTCACTACCGTGCTCTGTACTCTCCCCGCGCCTTTGCACCAGATCCACAGCAGATCCCGGGCTGGGCAACGGGGCTTATACAGCGAGCTGACCCTGCAGCCGACTTAGGGGGTACAGGGAAGGGGGCATATACATAACTTACAACTTCCTGCGGCTTTGGATTGGTGGTCTTTCCCTTTTTCTTCTGGCCCCCAGGTGCATCCTCTGGTAATTCATCACCAAGATGGAATTTCTGAAAGCACACTGGGGACTCCAGGAGCTTGATCTCCGCCATTAGTGCCGCTCCCTGGCCGCTGTGGTCACTATCCTCCCCAGAGCCAGCAGAACTGCGACCAGATGTCAGAGAGCTCGCTGCATGTGGCCTGCTGGTGACTTTGCAGGCTGCCAGGTGGGGCTTTTTGCTGGTCATCATCCTCATAATCATCATCCACCTGGCTTTTAGGCTGCAGCCCCATCTGCTTTTGCTCTCTGTTATCAGCCATTTTTCTAAATCGGTCTTCATTTATTAGTTTTTCCTTGAAGGGACCACTCTTCTCTCTTATTAAGGCTTTCCTCACCTCCAGCTCATCAATTTCAAGCTTTAGTTTCTTTATCTCCGCCTGGAGCTGATTCTTCCTTGGCTTTGAGGCACCTGCAGCTTTAGCGCTTGTGCAGCGCAGCTCCTCCCGGAGCCTCCTCAGGGTCTTACTTGCATCTTCATACTTACGGAGGTGGCTCATGACCCTGGAGGCATAGGTAAAAACTCCCGGGACCTCTGCAGCCCCCTATCTTCTTCAGTGAGGTCTGCCTCTCCTCCGTGAGCACTCAGCTGACCTCCGTAAGGACCACCATCTTGCACGCTGCTAGCAGGCTTCTCCAAGTAGGAAGACTTGCGGCTTCTCTGGGTCTCTGCAGACTGGGGGGGGGGGGGGGGAGGAGTAGGAGCCACATTGCTCTCACCCCCGAGTCCTCTGATGTGCAGGTCGGTTGCTGGTTTCTTCTGCCCCCCCACCAGCCTGGACATGGAAACAGAAGCCTGGGACTTTCAAGCGAGGCTGACAGCAGCAAAACGCGCGTCGGGGTGTGTTCGGTGAGGCACTTCAGTACAGGGTAAGCTTACCCCCTTCCCTATACTCAGTGCATTGAGGACGATAGAATTTATGAACACGTTGGTACGGTTATGTTGGTATATGGGAATGAGGTCTAAAGCTGCCCCTATGGCTTCAATGGACTTACAGTAATTGAAGCTTATTGATAACTCATAGGTATTGGCATATCTTGAGACAATACATGGGATAGGGTCTCTTTCACCATTTACTGGATTCTATATGTGATGTAATAGTATATATAATATGTACGGAGTGCTACATATTTTGGTGTTCTGTATAACACATCTTTTTACCTATGTTTATTTTTTTAAAGTCCTTGGATTGTGACAAAGTATTTTTGTATTTTGTTATAAAACTCCTATGATTCTCCAGTTTTTGCACAATTAGATATGGAGTTATAGGTAGTGGCTAAGTGACTTTCACTTTGAACACGTTACATTATGAGTCTGGATATTGTTAAATTGCTCCTCTGTACCATGTTGTCATGGGCCGCTATTGCAGATGCTCCTGTGTACCACGTGGTTGTGGTCCGCTATTGCAGCTGCTCCTCTGTACTGTTGTTGTGGGGCGCTATTGCTGTTGCTCCTCTGTACTATGTGGTTGTGTGCCGCTATCCCAGGTGCTGCTCTGGACCATGTGGTCGTGGGCCACTAACACCGATGCTCCTCTGTACCATGTCGTCATGGATGATCATCACAGATGTTCCTCTGTACCATGTTGTTGTGGGCCACTAACGCGGATGCTCCTCTGTACTACGTGGTCGTGGACGACTATCACAGATGCTCCTCGGTACCATGTGGTTATGGGCTGCTATAGCAGATGCTCCTTTATTTAGGGTCATTCTGATACTACAGCTTTCCACATCACTCCAGATGATGTAGCTTCAGCCTCTACGTCTCTGTCCGCACAGCTGAAATAAGTAATGGGGGATCCCAATACTGTATACAATCCATTTTGTCCTATGGGAAAGGTTTTCTTTCTTACCTCTGCTGCTATCTGTTCATCATTCTGGCCAGAAAACATAAGGGAATTGTGGAGCTAGAAGTCGGGTGTCATGAATTAGAAAAACTGGGCTTTTCTCATCCAAGAACAGCGCCATGCCTATCTGTGAGCGGCAGTCATGGCCCGCAAAGGTGTCTGCTCTAACGCACCCTAGCCACCCGCGCCACATATACAAAGCCCCACTAACTCATTTGCCTGGTTTCCAGGGTTTTCCCCGAGACGTAGAAATATTTCTTCCTTTGTTCTGGCACATAGAGAGTGTCCAATTCCAACTTTACACGTAGAACTTTACTCTTTTCAATTTCAGCACATCCACATCAGTTACAGCATCAACACAGAGTTCTGCACAGTCCACATCCTACACGTTCCCTGTGCTTTTCAACTATGTCCTTCAGTTTGTACACGGGTCGTTCCATCTCGACCGGTACCGTAGCATCCTCCCTGTTCAGCTTCACTATGTTCAGGAGTTCCCTTGTCCGTTTCACCCCAGACATGAGGACATCTGTAGTAAGCTGCCACATCTTCGAGCGACCTGTGTGTCAATGCTGCTGCACTTCTGGCCCAACAGCCGTGGACGGCTGGGTTCCCCACTTCCCAGAGTTAACCGCCCGTTCAGGGCTCTGTAGCTCTACTCACTAGAGAAAGAAAAAACCCTCTATCTTATCTGCGGTTGGCTCCTCCTATGTAAACTATATTCACTATTGTGTCCACCTTGAGGTACTGCACTTTCCCTATCTACACAACATATATACATAGCTGCATCATAAACATATATAATTATATAAGCAGAGGAAATGAGTGGAGCATCACATGATCCTGGTGCACCTCTTACACAACCACAGGCTGTATCTGGTATTGCAACTCTGCAGGATTCACTTCCATGTAGCTGAACGCCAGTATAAGACAACCGATGAACATAGGGTGGCACCGTTTCTGGAAGAATGCACCCCTGCAATTTCTAATCCTGTCCCTCATAGGACTTGATATTTTTTCTGGACCACTGGTACAAGTATTGAATAGAAGCCTGATGAGAGATGTAGTACATCCGATCATTATTTTTAACTCTTACAGGATGAAGCCTGTAAACAGCAGCAATGACGTATCGACGGACACCTTAGATTTTGACCGAATGAAGCAAGTGAGTACAAGCAGTGGCCATCCTCTGTCACCTTATGTCTTCGGCTTTTCACCATTTGCACTATCTTTGCTTGCTTTCAGCAAGTTGAAACATTTTTGATTACCTGCAGAGGCTGATAATCTGTGCTGGCCTCGTACTTTTCACAGCTATGGTTTGTTACAGTGGAACCCTGCAAGAGTTAAGACATACAAAATGTACCAAATCTGTAGGGGGTAACTGAGCTGCAGGATTCTACATCCGGAAAGATCACATCGCATGTAAACATTTGTATACTGGTTTCTATTTTTCAATTGAAAATGATTACGTCAAGAAAATATTTCTGACTTTTCATCTAAAGAATGGCTTTAACCCCTTAGTGACCGCCAATACGTCTTTTAACTGACCTGAGATATAAAAGAATAGCATCCCCATACAAGTGACAATCCAGCAGCTGTCGGCTGTACACTATAGCTGACAACTTGCTGTATCAGCCACAGTCATTGTTGGCATCGTCCATATCTGTTTAACCCCTTAGATGCTGCTGTCAATAATGACTATATCATATAAATGGTTAAAAGAGTGTGGGGGGCTTCCTCTTTATTCCCATCAGCACCCTGAGATCATGATTGTGTGGTTCTGATGTTTGCCATGGTAGTTCATGGCCAAATAACGGCCTTAGAGTGTCACGGCTATAGTGGCCTGTTCAGAAGTCAGCGACATTTAGGTGGTAAAATACACTTTTTCATTTCTATCATGTCACTTTGTATTAATTCCTGAAAAGCACCTGAAGGGTTAATAAACTACCTGACAGCAGTTTTCAGTATGTTAGGAGGTGTTGTTTTTAAAATGGTATCATGTTTGGGGGTTTTCCAATATGTAGGACCCTCAAAGTCACTGCAAACCTGGATAGGTCCCTAAAAAAAATAATTTTGTAAATTTCCATGAAAAAATGAAAGATTACTGCTACAATTTTAAACCTCCTAAAATGCTAACAAAACAAAATAACATTTTACAAATGGTGCTGATGTAGAGCAGACATGTGGGAAATGTTATTTATTAATGTTTTGCTATGGTATGACTATCTGAATTAAAGGGATAATCATTCAAAGTTTGAAAATTGCTCATTTTTTTACATTTGTCAAATTTCTGATATTTTTTATAAACAAACACAAAACATATCAACCTAAATTTACTATTATCATAAAGTATAATGTGTCACAAAAAAAATCTCAAAATCACTGGAATTTGTTGAAGTGTTCAAGAGTTATTACCACATAAAGCAACACTGGTAAGATTTTTAAAATTTGGCTCTGTCACTAAGGGGTTAAAGTAATTTGTTAACATGTTTCTATTTGTTTGGTTTTTTTTTAAGGAAATACTAGAGGAAGTTGTTAGAGAGTTACATAAAGTCAAAGAAGAGATTATCGATGGTAAGTCCATCCTTACTAGTCTATTTCTCTAATCACAGCAGTTAGAAACCTTGAAATATTCATGTTGGCCACTAGATGTCACCAGCAGTCACACTCCTGACACTTCACTTACAGCCTGCAGTAAAGATTACAAGTTACTACAGCAACCAAATGTTTTCAAGTTATAAAGGGAATCTTACTAAATTGTCCTACAACTGTTCCAAGTGCAGCACTAATTTTCTCCAGTGAAACGATGGACGCAAAGGCTTTACCTCTTTTATATACTTCTTTATTGACTTATAGGGACTTGAAGGGACTCTATGCAAGGCAGTGGGGTCTATCAGAGGATCAGCTATAATTTTCAGGATCTGGCAATCTGTAATTTGTTATTTGTATGCCATCAAGATAGAACATAAAAGTAGAGATGTTTGTATAAGAACTTTTATTTCCTTGAAGATTTTGGGTCTCAAGGTAAAGTCTGCTTCAGGGCCCCCCCAATTATTACGAATGTTCTTATTAAGTCCCCCATTTCCATTACATAGTGATCAGCCAAACAAATCAGATCCTTAAAGGGAATTTGTCACTCCTTTTTTGAGATATCACATAATGATATCATTCAATAGTGTTTTACCTAAGTAGTGTAGTCGTATTTTTTTCCCCCTTGTCCCCGCTCCTTTGATGCATAAATACCTTTTTTATCACTCTTCAGATTTATGGAAATCGCCACGGTCCGGTCCGCTGGGTGTGGCTTATTCTCCCCCCACCTTGGCTTGCTTGACGTAATTTCTTCTGTGAATCTAACAGATGGCGTTGTTTATTCGCACCTGCGCATTCATAAGGCCGCTTGCGCAGTATGTTTTGCCCTAATGTAGGCAAAGCATATAATCGCTACTGTGCATGCGCCAGTATTTTTCCCTGCGTCTATGACCCGGTAGTCTTCATATGCATATGAAGACCTCCGGGTCATAGACGCAGGGAAAAATACCAGCGCATGCGCAGTAGCGATTATATGCTTTGCCCACAGTTGGGCAAAGTATACTGCGTAAGCGATCTTTTCAATGCGCAGCCGCTGACATACTACATACGTGAACGCAAGACTTACTACAACGAAATACGCAGAGCAAGCCAAGGTGGGGGGGGGAATAAGCCACGCCCATCAGACCACAGCAATTTCCATAAATCTGAAGTGATAAAGGTATTTATGCATCAAAGGTGCGGGGACAGGGGGAAGAAAAAAAAAAAAGAACCTCTACAATACTTACGTAACACACAACTGTATGATATTATATAATATATCTCAAAAAAGGGGTGACAGATTCCATTTAATAGTGATGAGCGATCGTGCTGGATAAGGTGTTATCATGCTCAGGTGCCGAGTGTCTGCGGGGTGCTCGAACACTATGTCTGAGTCCCCGCGGCTGCATGTCTCATGACTGTTAGATGAGCATAGTATTCAAGCACGCCGCAGACATTCAGCACCTGAGCATGATAACACCTTATCCCAGGATGGTCGCTCATCACCAGTTGTCACCTACAAGTTAAACATTGATGGCGTAGATTTTCACTAATTTTTAGAAAGTTTAGGCTGCACCTAATTTTTTTAAAAAATGAACAAAAAAAACCCATCACAAAAAATTGTTTACAGACCCTAGAGTGACGATTATTGCATTTGCTGGAGCCAAGACCAGCAGGGAGCACACGGATCACTAATCAGCCTGCGTTTCTCCTCTCTTTCAGCCATCAGGCAGGAGTTGAGCAGAATCAGTACCACATAATGATGGAAGGAGCGGTCCGGTCCGGGAACGTACAGTGGAGTCCAAGCAGGGCTGATGATTTGCGTGTTCCGATGTCACTGAATTAGGGGACTGCACCTGCACCTGTTCCTATCCCCGTAGCAGACACACTTTGAAGCTTGCAGCCTTGGATTTTGCTTTAAGTCTTACCATGAAAGAAAAAATTTTTATTCAAACATTTGACATTCGGGGATTTTATTTTTAGACTTCATCTGACTTTGCACACCAAGATTCGTCAGCCTTTTTTTTTTTTTTCTTTTTTTGTATGATATATTTGCTTATTTAAACGTATTTTTCATTTAGTAGTAGATATGGAAAAAAAAAAAATAAGAAAAATGTGAGCTATTTGCTTTATTAGGACGACCTCAGAGTAATTTATCCGGTAGTCTGCAGTGTTAGGACCCTTTCTTGCCAATCGAATTTTATTGCAAATATCACGAAGGAACCAGAAACAAAAAAATCATATGGTGACAAAAAGACAAAAAAAAAACCTTCCACCTCATCACAATATTACGATGGTACATCAGTGCACCAGTAGCTGTATTCATATTGGTAATAAATTGTTTATTGTCCAGACTCAATTTTGCTGATTTTTTTTTTTTTTTTTTTGGGGGGGGGGGGGGTGGTAAAGGGGCAGCCCTCCAATTAGGTGAGGCTTTCTAAAGGAGTTGGCCCATTTTAGACAAGCTCTTAAAGGGACCTCTGATCCTTACAGGAACTGGTGAGGCAAAGTGAGGCATTACACCATGCTAAATAAAACTCATTAAAAGACAAATGGCGCAATCAATTACTTTTAGTCCAGAATACGTGCATTTATGTAAAAAGAAAATGCCCCTGAAGGTCCATATCTTAAGAGAAGAGCGTGTGACTTTCCAAGGAATGACCACTGAGCTCTGAACTTGCAGGTCCGTAAGCAGTGTTTTAAGGAGGACTTGAAAATCCAAGCCGGACAGACGTACCCTGGACCTGCAGACACATTACGGAAATTTTATTATGATGCATACTATATGAGCAGAGAAAACAAAAAGAAGCTGTGAAAGCATGTCAATGGAAAGGCTGAAAAGATGACCACAAAAAAGAAAAAAAGATAAAGTTTTATTCAGTACTTTAATCATGGAGTTACAAAAACGACCAAAAATTGCCTCAAAAGATGGAAAAGAAGGAAAACAGAATGTTAACAAAATTCCCCAGGAAAACAAAAAATTAAAAAGAAAAAAAACAAAACAAACAGCCTTCCCTGAAGATTTCACTTGAAAAACCTATTTTTGACCTCTAGAAAGAAAAATCTTTATGTTGACATAGCCTTTTTCTGGACTGTTTAGTGCTGATTTATGACCACAGACCACATGTAAGTTGAACTGGACTCTAACGTGGTCATAAACCAGCAAACAGGAGCCTGGAAAAAGACCGATAAAGGTTAGTCAGAAGGAGCTTACTGATGGACCCTGAGTTAATTCATTCAGCAGCTATAATTCAGGGAAATAATAAGGCTGTAAAAGCAAAACTTTTACAAAATTTGTGAAAAAATTGCCCCCGAAAAGCATTCATATGTTCGAAAGAGAAGAACCAGGTGTGAATTCCCACTGAGCCAAGCTCTGAACTTGCAGGTCCACAAGCAGCATTTCAAAACCAAGCAGTACAGCCAACACCACAAGTAGAGCCTCAACAGAAAGGCAAATCGAGATCCAAGACAACGACAAATTTGCACAATCCTTGACGAAATACGCCAATAACAAATTAATGCAACATTTCAGAGAGCTGGTGTAATAACACGGGAATACGTGGCCATGGCTTTTATTTATTGGCACTGGTGGTGGTTCAAGAGGACACGCACCTCCCATGTGTTAAAGGGGAGTTTCGCTTTATAAAAGGCACAAGCTTTTCTAATAATCAGGGGGTGATGGCAACTTTGGTGCCCAAAAATGCAGGAGACCCCACCACAAAAACAAAAACTAAAAAAAAGAAAAAAAAAAATACACTGAAAGGCCAGGAATACAAGGAGGACCTCAGGTCCATATATCCTAGTAAGACATTAACAAGTAATCTCCATGTGGGATCCACGGCGTCTCCTGACCTAAGAACAGGCATGGATCAGGAGAAAAAAGCAGATATTTATCATTGCACGCAGCGTCTGCACAGTCAAACATCAGCCAGAAAGCCTGTATATAAAATGTTCTGCCAGTGATCGGTGAGGAGCGCTAGCCGGTGTTGGCGAGTTTGCATTCTCTTTTTATCCTTGAATAAGGTCCAATTTCTTCATGGAAGATGAAGTCCCAGAGTACCCGGACCCAAGACTGGTGCTGAGGGAGACTGTCGTAATACTCGGGAGCGATCTGCCGAACCTGCGGAACACAGACAGAGTTCAGCCCTTGTACAGCAGGTGGCAGAAATAAGGGGGAATTCTGGGGCGAAGCACAGTATATAGATCTGTATGACTGCGTGACATAGGTCGGCCATACACTAGACCCATGTCTGGTGAGCCTGCTGATTTCAGTGTGACCACCTAATGTCCAAGGTCTGCTGGGTAGGACATGTTGGATTTCAACATGCCCAATCCTCTACCTACAGGAGATAAGTCGCCCCCTAAGATGTCTGGCAGTAGCCTACACCCCTCTCCCTAAGGCCGGGGTCACACTTGCGAGTGCAAAGCGAGAAACTCTCCTCAATACCCGGCACTCGGGACCGGAGTGTGCGGCTGCATGTCTTTCTATGCAGCTGAATGCTCCGTTCCGAACTGCCGGGTATTGAGGCGAGAGGCTCACTCGAGTTTCTCATGTTGCACTCACAAGTGTGACCCCGGCCTAATGAGAACACAAGCAGTTGAAAGGTCAACATCAGATGAATCCAATAATTTCCTCTGACTGGGCAATCTGATGTGTGCAGGGGTGTCCTAACTATTGGAGCGAACATACTGAATGTCAACATGCCCAATCTTCGGTCAGCAAGGCATATAAGCTGCCAGCAGCGTTTTCTAGTGGCCTCTCCCTACAAGCATGCATGTGTGTGATGATGGCCATGATCGATGTATGGCAAGCTTTTAAGAGCAAACTGCACTCCCCTGGGAAACAGCCCCCCATACACATGCACACTACATTTGGCTGAGCATGAATGTTCTTGATAGAAAAGTAATAACTACCACACACCAAGTGAGAACAAAGGATCGGACATGCTGAAATGCAACAATGTCCGACCCTTTTTTTACCGGTCAAAAATGTCAACCATATGCATCTGTAGGAAGAATTAGCACACCTCCATATACACAAAGAAAGGGGAAGCGATAAGTGAGGACTGGGCATATTAAAATCCAACATGTCTGACTCTTTTACCCCTCTCGCGGGGAAAGTGGGCACATACATCAGGTCGGCTGGTTCGGATGACTTCTCTCTTACAAATATGGGACTAACGCTTGATCCTTCACTTTTGTGGATTACTCGGGGCTTCAGTTTTGGAGTTGGGAGACCATAGGTGTAAATTTCGAGCACCTACCAGGGGCAGCCGGCTTCCAGGAATGCTGGGAAAGTCGTGGTGCTCCGTGTGGTAACCGACGTTAAAGGTGATTAAATTCAAACACCCGTAGTAGGAATAAGTCTCATGTCCCTTCATAAACATGTAATGTTCTGCGATAAAATGTCCGGAGATGGGGTGAAAGCCCAGGCAGAAGACGGAGCCGGCCAGCAGGTAGACCACAGGCTTCAGGCCCAACGTTTGGTACAGCAAGAAGTCAGCGGAGAACTGGACCAGGGCGTTGCAGACCTCCATCCTGCTGACGGGCTTGGGGTTCACATACAGCGGCCGCAGAACGTAGAAGAGCGGCTGTAGGATCAGCCACAACAGCTTCCTAAGCGGGGTGCAGAAGAACCATCCTTCCAAGTCCGTCGGTATATCCACATCCAGGTGGTCTCCTCCCAGATAGCGGTGGTGATCGATGTGATATTTTTTGAAGGACGCCGAGTATGGCATACCAATTGGCAAGTTGGCAACGACTGCAAACCACCGGTTCCACTTTGCCTGCCGGTTACCAAAGGCCACGTTGTGGGAGATATCGTGGATGGCCAACGTCAACGAGTGATTCACGCACCCGCCAAATGCGTACGCCCAGAAGAAAACCCACTTCCAGGACAAGTCTCTGACCAGAAGACAGACCAGGAGCTGAGAGGCCACCATTGCTAATACCACCCATTTTAGATGATGGTCCGGGCCCATGAGAGACTTGATTTCTGGATATTTGGCTATAAGAAAGGAAAAAGAAATTTCTAAACAATTTCCCCCAAAAAATGACCGATACAATGAATCAAATAATTAAACTGCAGAAAGAAATTAACTTTAGGTCAAAATAAACCATAAATTGCCAAACGTCACGACCAGACTTAAAGGGGTTGACATATTCTAATTTCCAGGATAGGTGCACAATACCCGAGAAATCCCGGTAAGGGCAGGTATGTGACGATGAGAGGTCATCAGCGCCAGTCACAACACCCTAAATATATCATTTAAAGTGGAACTCCAAATAAACTTGACGTCAGAGAAGACTTTGCCTCCTCCGCATCACAGGTCGGAGGCTGACTCCAGAGATGTCACTTGCTCAGCAGATGGCTCTAATTTCAATACAATCAGTGTTTTATCAGCAGGAGATTATCACTGTAGGACTAGGTGTCCTGTGCCAGTTAGTCCAGTTAATCTATGTAACCCCACACCCAACACCGATTGGCTGTTTGCTAACTATGTACAGTGTACACAGGAAGCAGCGAATCAGTGGTTATACACAACTTCACATTATGAGCTCTAATACATCTACAGCAAAAAAAACAACAAGGATTCTATCAAAACTGCATCTATCAGCCCAGTAAGTGACATATTGCAGGAATCAGGGTCTCAGCCAATATATCATGCTTCTATCAGACTCCATGGGAAAAACCTTCTGGCAGATTCCCTTTAAGGCTGGCTTAAAGGTCTTAGGACTGCAATGCTACATCAGAACATAATGAAAGTGGATGTAATCAGAATGCAACTCATGCTCCAGAGACTGTGAAACATGTGGTAAAAAGTCTAGTAAAATTGGATTTTTCATATTTAAAGGGAATTTTTCAGCTGGTTTTTCTATGCAATCTGTGTGCAGCATAAAGTAGGGGCAGAAACTCTGATTCCAGTGATGTATCACTTACTGGGCTGCTTGCTATCATTTTCACAGAATCACAGTTTTCTCTGCTGCAGATCTAGCAGAGCTCGGAGCTGTGAATAACCCTGCCCACACCAATGATTGGCCACTTTCTGTGTACATTGCATCAGTGGTGGGGGTGTGGACCAGGAGGCACAAGACACCTAGTCCTGTAGTAATCTCCTGTTGATTTCACTGATTTTATTGGCACAACACAACCAAGTAAGTGACACATGGCTGGAGTCAGGGTCTCTGCCTCTACATCATGCTGCTCTCAGATCACATTGCACAAACCTGCTAACCGATTCCCTTTAAAGGATAATTTGCAAAAAGCAAGGTATTCGTTAAATCCATCAAGGAATAACTTGCTGATTTCTGGGGGGTCCAAATGCTACGGATAGGGGGTCACTTGATGATTACTTGTTTTCTAACCACTATGGATGGGGGAAACGTGCTGTCTGGAGCCAGCGATGAACCCCACCCCCCGCCATGCTATGCCGCAGAGGAGCAGCGATTGACAACACTTACCATTTTTAGTGATAGCTGGGGGTCTCCGCACACGGACCCCCAAACAAAACATCTCACCTGTGTCTCATAACACATACAAGGATTAATATTACAGTCGCTGCCCCGAATCAGTACAGACAATGCCACTAAACCAGTAGGAGTGTTTGACATTAACCCCCAGACCACCAGGCATCTTAATAGTAAAGTGCCACCCCCTTAGACCACCACAGGGTTTAGCTGTTAACCTCAATTTGTTAATTTTACCTCATTTTTTTAAAAACACAAAGTTTTGTAAAAAAAGAAAAAAAAAAAAAAAAAGCATTAGGAACGCATCATGTGGTCATGGTTGGAGAAGGAGCGAGGAAATGACCACAGCGGGCAACTGCCACCGCCTACAGCAAGTGACCAAATCTTCACAGGTTCAAATGGGGACAAAAAAAAATTTAAAAAAAAGTTTTTAAAACTTAAAAAATTGTAAATGACCTCTTCCTTTATTAAAATTAAAGTAAAAAAAAAAGTATAAAAAAAATTTCATTCATTCATAAGAGTCAGATCAAAATAATATATCGTTAGCCCTTGCGAATTAACGGAATAAAAAAAAAAAAAAATGAAATTCCAGAATTACTTTTTCAATATAGTGATAAAAACATGGTATGGATCCCAAAATGGTATAAACAAATACCGGTCTGCCTCGCAAGAATCCAGCTCCATTGATGGAAAAATAAAAGTTCCGGGTCTCCGAAAATCGTGGAAACAAAAGAAATAAAAACAAAACAAAAAAAACTTTAAGAACAAGTTTTACATGGCTGTAATGGTAGCAGCCTGAATAATCGTGCTGCCAGGTCATTTCTTACCGTACAAGGAGGTCTACGAAAACTAAGCCCCAAAACTAATAATGGTCATTATAGGGGTTTATTTCATCATTTCTCCCTAGCCGGGAGGTTTCCAGATTTTCATTGTAAAATGAATGGTGTCATTCCCAGGTACAACGGTCAAAACAAAAAGAACCGCCAAGTGCTCATACGGCGATAATGTCAGAAAAATAAGAAACGGTAATGGCTCGAGAGAGAATAGGAACAAAAAAAGTGCAAAAATTAAAGATGGCCTCATCCTCAGGGTTAATTAAGTGTTCAACACGGGCATTGCCAAAGGTTTTCTTCGTTAAATTGATCTTGTTAAATTTGGATCATGCAATGAAAAAATAACTGCAGTCGCCAAAACGTTTTTTTTTTTTTTCCCTTTTTGGACACTATCACCCTTAAAGGGTTTGTCTAGGACTTCTATATTGAAGACGTGTTGTGAGGTCAGCAGATCGGTGGGGTCGGACGGCCCACCCACCACAGTCTAGCCATTACCAGGTCCTGCACTTGACAGATTTAGGCAGAGTACTGAGTCAAGGGTGGCACAGCACCACGTAGTGGCTGTTCTTGGGTACTGCTGCTCAGATCACATTCACTTCTGGGAATTGCTCTCCGGTGTTAGCAGTTAAAACATTCTAGAGGGACTTCAAACATTGCATGAGCAGCACATGTATGGATGGCAAATGCTTAGGTTTCCATTATATGAGTGGAAATTACTCAAATAGCAACTCCTTAACGTGCTGCTGTATGTGCATCTAGGTTTATAAGCCCTTGATTGCTATGGATCAGGGAATTACTATTTGAGCAATTGCCTACATAGGTACCTCCAAAGTGCGGGAGTTATCGTCTTAGATTGGGGCAAAGATTTAGTTTGCTGCCCTGCATTTTTTTTTTTTTTAGGAGTTTTTGGAGCAGAAACTTTCCAAATCCTCCCCCAAAAACTTTCTCTGAAAACTCAGCAAAAAGATTGTGTGCACAGACCCTAAATGAGAATCTGAAAAACCCAAGCAAGACAAATTGGTTCTATGGCACCTGGGGGCTCGAGCGTCCCCCCACCGTTACACGAACCCCCCACGTACCGAGTATTTGTTTCCTGCGCTCGGTGTGCGGCTGATCCGTGTACACCCACTCAAAGTCTCCGCGAGTCACCTTGTTGCCCATTGTGGCTCACGTCTCGCAGGCTGGAGGCGACGCTTCCATCCCAGGACTGAGGGAAGTGGACGAGCAGCTGGGCCTTATATCACCTTTCCTGCCCGAGGGGGCGGAGGCTGCACATGCCGGACCCCTGTATTGTGCTTCTGAGTGACAGCAGGACATGGGAGAAACCACAGAGCTGCCCCCCATACTACTGATCAGTAATGAGCCCCTACTAGCATATATTGGACACAGAGTTGGGGCTTCTAACCCAAGACCATCAGGGCTCAGTTCACATGGTGAGGTTTTGGTGAGTTTTTGTTCCAGCTTCATTTTTTTCATACTCAAACAGGCTTTATTGGCAGGACCAAAATACATTTAGTGTTGCTAATGCAAGGAAAATACATAAAAACTGCCGCTAAAGTAAAAACATGTACCTAAATGTCCTGTCACTGTGCTTATTTTTATTCCTTTTCTTTACACTGTGCAAATTGACCTGTTGCGTTTTAGAAATCCTCAGCATGTTTGATTTACGGTTTAAAGGGTCAGTTTTTTTTTTCGTTTTTGTTACTTAAACGCATGTAATTGGAGCCAAAAAAAGATTTTTCTAATTGGGTTACATTAAAAGCGCTGCACCGTTTGACTATTGCCGGCTGCAGAATGAGTTAACTGAGGGTCAGTCAGTGAGCTCCCTATAACTCTGGAACTCTTGTCTTTTTCTGATGTCCTCTGAGCTGATTTATGACAACTGACTACATAAAAGTGTAATGTGCAAAAAAAACGGAAATTAACCACAAATACATTCACTTAAGTAAAAAAAAAAAATTGTCCTGAAAGGTGGAAAATGAAAAAAATGCATGTAGTCTGCACATGACTTTACAGATAAAGTTTTATCAAAGCAAATTTATGGGAAGTTTCTGAAGTACTTTTATTAAAAACATTAAACCCTTGAAAAAAAAAAAACAAAAACAAAATGGGCCGTGAAATTGGCTTAAGACTGTGTTCACACACAGCGGGTTTTTTTTGCGGTTTTTCCCGCGGATTTGCCAAAAAATCCGCGGGAAAACCGCGAAAAGAAGCTTCCCAGTCATTTCTATGCATTTTGCACTTTTTGTGCACACTGGTGCGTTTTTTACCGTGAAAAAAACGCATCACGGTAAAAAAACGCAGCATGCTCATTAATTTTGCGGGTTTTTACGCGTTTCTGATTAGTTCAATGCGTTTGGAAAATGTGCTGAAAAAAACGCACGAAAAAAATGCGCGGTTTCTGGGAAGGGAGTCCTGTTTTCAAGCAGAAATCTTCTGCTACGTGTGCACTTAGCCTTAAAGAGACACCTTAAAGGGGTTTTCTGTTTTCCAGGACTTTACTGACAACCTTACACTTGGGATAGGTCATCAATGTCGGATGGGTGGGGGTCCGACCCACGGCACGGGTCAGTAATGGACCTGAACAGCACAGCTCCAAACAATGTGTAGTGGTCGTTCTTAGAATTTCAGCTCCGATCACACTCCCTTCCATAGGAGTTGTGCTGCAGTACCAAGAGTGGCCACTACACGATGCACGGCACAATGCAGAAGCTTCACGCGCCTGATCTGTGTGTTCCGGGGGTCCGACCCCCACCCATCTGACACTGATGACCTATATGATTCTGGACAACACCTTTAAGGATATAAAACCTCATATACTGAGCGTATTCGCCCTGCCTGCAGTATCCCTTTACAAGCATGCCCGCCTATCAGTCACAGCGGGCGGTTTCTGTGACTTCTCCGCTCTGTTTTCTTTACTCCTGACGCCCCTTTTATGCAGTAAACATTATTTCCGTCTCCATTGTTCATTGCTCTCGGCCATTGTAGGATTTCCCTTTCTCTGTGGGGTCCGGGGTCTTCTGCATTGCCAGCACGTAGACATTACGGTGCCTCGCTCCTCGGATGTGCGGCTGCAGGGCTTTGAATCCTGAGTATCTGTAACCCTCTATATAAATGAAACCTTTATGTTCATCCTGAGCATCCTCCTTCATGTATATAATATTAGACTGGTAGAAAGTAATGGAGGGTGAGAGGCTGAATTCATTAGGCTAATGTCAGCAGAAAAAATACAGATAAGGCTTTAATTCTACATAAGAATAAAATCTGCAATGGTGATCCGCGGCACGAAGCAACCTAAAATCCGCACTGGTGATCCGCAGTATGAAGCGACCTAATATCCACACTGGTGATCTGCGGCACGAAGCGACCTAAAATCCGCACTGGTGATCCACGGCACAAAGCTATCTAAAATCAGGCACGAAGCGACCTAAAATCCGCACTGGTGATCCGCGTTACGAAGCAACCTAAAATCCGCACTGTGATCTGCGGTACGAAGTGACCTAAAAGCCACACTGGTGACCGTGGTACGAAGTGACCTAAAATCCGCACTGGTGATCTGCGGTACAAAGTGACCTAAAATCCGCACTGGTGATCTGCGGTACAAAGTGACCTAAAATCCACACTGGTGATCCGAGGCACGAAGCAACCTAAAATCCGCACTGGTGATCCACGGTACGAAGCGACCTAAAATCCGCACTGGTGATACGCGGTAAGAAGCGACCTAAAATCTGCACTGGTGATCTGCGGTACAAAGCGACCTAAAATCCTAACTGATGATCTATTCTACAGTACGAAATCACATAAAATCCGCACTGGTGATCTGCGGTACGAAGCGACCTAAAATCCTAACTGGTGATCCACAGTACAAAATCACCTAATATCCGCACTGGTGAGCCACAGCACGAAGTGACCTAAAATCCGCACTGGTGAGCCACAGCACGAAGTGACCTAAAATCCGCACTAGTGATCCGCAGGACAAAACCACCTAAAATCCGCACTGGTGATCAGCAGGACAAAACTACCTAAAATCCGCACTGGTGACCACAGCACGAAGTAACCTAAAATCCGCACTGGTGCTCTGCGGTAAGAAGCGACCTAAAATCTGCACTGGTGATCCACGGCACAAAGCGACCTAAAATCTGCACTGGTGTTCCGCGGTACAAAGCGACCTAAAATCTGCACTGGTGATCCACGGCACAAAGCGACCTAAAATCCGCACTGGTGATCCACGGCACAAAGCGACCTAAAATCCGCACTGGTGATCCACAGCACAAAGCGACCTAAAATCTGCACTGGTGATCCACAGCACAAAGCGACCTAAAATCTGCACTGGTGATCCGCGGTACAAAGCGACCTAAAATCTGCACTGGTGATCTGTGGTACAAAGCGACCTAAAATCTGCACTGGTGATCCACGGCACAAAGCGACCTAAAATCCGCACTGGTGATCTGCGGTACGAAGCGACCTAAAATCCGCACTGGTGATCCACAGCACAAAACAACTGAAAATCCGCACTGGTGATCTGCAGCACGAAGCCACCTAAAATCTGCACTGATGATCCACGGCACAAAGCGACCTAAAATCTGCACTGGTGGTCGACGTCTGTGCGGAATCTTTACACAGCGACCTCTGCCACCATTACATTAAATAAACTTTCTCCTATTTTCTGCCAATGGAATCAGGAGACCTGATGTTACATTCAGGAACCAGGTAGCTCAGGATGAACATTATAACATTGCAGTAGAAAATACAATATACGCTGCGGAGAAAATCTGTTTGTGTGGATTTATAACGTGCTGCATTATGGATTCAACACTTTGTAAAGCAAAATGTGCAGAAGGTTCCTAAGGGCTGCAAATTTCATCCTCTGCATTGCTAAGGGTTAAATGTTAACTCCCAGGTGAAATGAGAAAGTTCTCACCTAGCTTATCGACAACCCCTTTACTACCTTCCTTGTGTGACGGTCAGGTGCCAGTGCATGGCGTGTGCTCAGTACCTGAACCCTACCCAATGGGTGATGACTGTGTTATGCAGCCGGCACCTACATCTGACAGCAGTGAGTGGAGCTGGCTCTGATCGCTGCTGGTTCACCCATAACATGTTACTGTTAGTGATTTCAGGCATCATCTCCTCCCTCGCCTCGTCCGTAAGTCTGATCTTTCAAACATGACATTAATTCCCCTAAAGTAACGCCGTCAACAAAAAAAAATTAGAATGCCAGAATTACTTTAGTTAACATAAGACCCCAAAAAAGAAATAATAGGTGCTATAAGTGCCCCAAAATTAGTAGCTAAAATGTCCATAAAGTACAAACCCTACTGCAGCTCCAGCGCTGGAAAACGGAAACGTTACGGGTCTCAGAAAATGGAGACAGGAAACAGACGGGGCTTTTTGTTTTTTTGCTGTTGTTTTTTATAAACTTGTTTTTTTGTTTATTTTTTTTTCCAAAAACTGATAAAAAAAAAATAATTCCATAAGTTTTTCATCGCCGTGATCGTAAAGTCATGGAGAATCATGTTGTCAGGTCATATTTCTCACGCAATGAACTTCATAAAAATGGAACCAAAATACGTTGGCTGACCTGTATTGGTAAATGAGGGAAGGATGGAGAGCTACAGCTTGTACACTGGAAAAAAGAATAAAATTATTGGCTCATGGAAAAAAAAACTGAAGTGCACAAATAGAGAATTGTCGGTGATAGAGCGCGTTCACACAGGGCAGATCCCCGGCCGACGGCGCAGATCTGCTGAATATATTAGCGGCACCACACTGAATATGGGGAGGCGTCAGATGAGAACGGTTCCGATCTAGGTCCAGTAATGTTTTACTTCAGGGTCACACGCGCTACAGGGGCACCGCCAGAGTTTTCCACCCGTGTGTCCATTTTTACATCAGTGTTTAGAAATGACAGCTTCTCCTGCAGCTTGCGGTGTTATACCCGGACAGCACCGATGTCATCCAGGTGCTCCACGTCTTGTTCACGGTCCCATAGACTGTTATTGGCCCTTATCATCCGCTGCCAGAACGTACTGTGTACACGGGTGAGAAGAGGTCTTAGGCTACTTTCACATTTACGTTTTTAAAATCTGGCGGGCTGCGGCGAAAAGTTGTCAAACCTGATCCGGTAGAAGCTGCAGCCCGCCGGATCATCTGTTTAGGCCGGAGACGGTGCAGGAGAGGGAGAGAGAGTCTTCAGGCATGCGCCGTGGAAAAAAGCGGTCCGGCGCTGTCAAAAAAACGTTGCAGGGAACTTTTTTTGCAGACGCCGGACAGGCATTTTTTTGCCGTATCTGGCAAAAGCCGGACACGCCACATAGCCATCAGGCACAATGCTAGTCTATGGGGAAAAAAGCCGGATCCGGTTTTTACATTTTTTGCCACATCGCGTCTGATGCTTAAAAACGTAAATGTGAAAGTAGCCTTAATATGACACCAGTCACGTTACCATGAAATATACTAAAAAAAACAAGAAGAAAAAAAATTTCCAGTGCAGTTAGGCTGGTTTCACATTGGCGTTTGACAGACCTGCATCGGTCTGCGCACGGCCACCGCTAAGCTCCGCCCCTGCCGCGCCTCCTCCGGTTAGCTCTGCCTACGGGCGCATGACGCTGCATCCCCTATCTTTGGCACTGGGGACGCAGGCTGTGTGCAGGTATGCGTTTGCCGGCGCATGCGTCCTTTTGACGGTGCGCTGAGCACACCAAAATGCAACAGGTTGCGTTTGGCGCTGGTCGGCGCACCGTCAAAAGGACGCATGCGCCGGCAAATGCATACCTGCGCATGGCCTGCGACCCCAGTGCTAAAGATAGGGCAACAAAAAAGGAAAGAAGACCACATAAAAATGCACACCACCGATATATATAATAATAACAACAGGAAAAGCTTTATTGACAACAATATAAATTTAAAAACATGTAAAAACAAAAAGGGAATACAATCCCCCTGTTAGTCCTGATCAATACAATAATGAATTGAGTCTCATGCATATATCATCAGCATAAATAAAGGAACAAAAAAAAGGGAAAACATCCACAATAAGGTGTATCCATATGATAGATGTAAATATATAATTACACCAAAGAGCACCTAATGGCGCACAATCCTGATCAAATCGCCCTAATGCTGGAGACTCACACAATAAAATAGCCTTCACGTGGAAAAATACCATGGATCTCATGTCAATCACAGCTGAAGTGCCACATAGTCTAATAGAATACATAACATCCACAATACTTGAGATGAAGGTCCAGGAAAAATATATGTAGACCAGCGCACAACATGTGCACAAAATGGTTCAATCCCATAAAGATGAATAAATAACCGCACTGGATGCTGAGCTGCGCACATAAAACCACTTAAATGAGTGGTAATAAAATATCAAACATGCAGACATTATTCAAAAAGCCATGATAATACCAAATGAAAACCACACTAATGTGGATCTGCATGAAAGACGCCACATAAATAAGTGGCAATGAGATATCAGGCAAAAAACGCTGTTGAAAAACAGCCAAGTATGCCCAGTGAATGGCAGCCCTCTCACGGTTAGAAGCAACAGCTCACATGTGGAACAGGTATAATGAAATGCATGAAAGGTCCATACCAAGGCAGCAGTACAGACAGGACGGCAGAAGGGAGGAAACCCAACGCGTGTCGCCGTAACAAGACGGCTTCATCAGGGGAAGTATCAGTGCTAAAAATAGGGGACGCAGATCGCATGCAGCGTCATGCGCCCATAGGCGGAGCTAACCGGAGGAGGCGCGGCAGGGGCGGAGCTTAGCGGCGGCCGTGCGCAGACCGACGCAGATCTGTGAAACGACAATGTGAAACCAGCCTTAAATGGTGAAAAAAAAGCAATTTTGCTATTTGCTTTTTCTTTAAAGGCAACCTTTCAGCAGAAAAAACACTCTTAACATGCAAATATGGGGTTAATATGCAGGTTAATACCATTATTGTGCTGCCCGGCGCCTGCACTAATACTACGGGGAGAAAATTAAAGGGGTTGTCCGGGATTTTCACATAATCCTCAGTACATATCTGGGCTGCAGAATTATGACAATAATCTGTCACTAGTTTGCACGGTTTTCTAGATATTCTGAACAAAACGTCCTAGGGGGGGGTGTTATGGCATTGAAATGAGAACTAGTTGTAACCTCCTACTCTACTCCAAACATGCCCTCTATAGCAACAACCCCACCCTCCATAGCTACAGGCCCTCCCCGTCCACATGAAGAAGCCCACCCTCCTCACACAGTAAGGAATTCTTCCCCTCCAGCAGCCTCAGTGCAGAGAGCTGCTCCTCCCCCAGACACACACTGAACAGTTATCTATGGAAAGTGAAACCAGTGAGGAGGGAAAATCGTCCTGTATTCTGGGCCACTCCATGATTACAATACATAACTCATTATCAGTAATTCCTTCCCTCACTGTCCCAGGCTGCTGGCAGCAGTGAGAACAGACTGTGTAATGGCCAGTGATGGGGGGTCTGCAGCTTCTAATCTGCACAGGGGATGGCAGTCACTGATGTAATCTGTTGTGTGACAAAGCCTCTGCTGTGTGAATGAGACAGCTCTGTGTCACTGATGTCTTCACACAGCAGCAGATTTGGTGCAGTGTATGTGTGAAGCTCCACCAAACTCCCAGCAAGCTCCAGTGACCAGCACCACCCACTGCCCATTCATTGGCTGGCAGTAAACTGCACCAGCACTCATCTTTATCATCATTCCAGCATTGGAAAGAACACAGCAGTGATCCTGTGTGAAAGCAGCACAATACATACATACATACACCCCCCAACACTTCACACTGTTACAGCTGCTGATTGGACAGGCTGCTCCCATCAGTATTTGTGTCATTAGAGACACAGTGCTCACACATACACTGCACCAAATCTGCTGCTGTGTGAAGACATCAGTGACACAGAGCTGTCTCATTCACACAGCAGAGGCTTTGTCACACAACAGATTACATCAGTGACTGCCATCCCCTGTGCAGATTAGAAGCTGCAGACCCCCCATCACTGGCCATCACACAGTCTGTTCTCACTGCTGCCAGCAGCCTGGGACAGTGAGGGAAGGAAATACTGATAATGAGTTATGTATTGTAATCATGGAGTGGCCCAGAATACAGGACGATTTTTCCTCCTCCTCACTAGTTTCACTTTCCATACATCACTGTTCAGTGTGTGTCTGGGGGAGGAGCAGCTGGGTGGTCTGCTCTCTGCACTGAGGCTGCTGGAGGGGAAGAATTCGTTACTGTGTGATGAGGGCTGCTTCATGTGGACGGGGAGGGCCTGTAGCTATGGAGGGTGGGGTTGTTGCTATAGAGGGCATGTTTGGAGTAGAGTAGGAGGTTACGACTAGTTCTCATTTCGATGCCATAACACCCACCCCTTGGACGTTCTGTTCAGAATATCTAGAAAACCGTGCAAACTAGTGACAGAAAGTAAATTACTTATTGTCATAATTCTGCAGCCCAGATATGTTGACATGTCAATTCTTTCTGCCACTACACGACGATGGACAACCCCTTTAAGGCGTCTTGGAGGTTCACCGTGTGCATTTACAGGTGACAGGAGATCTCCCGCTCAGATTGAGGGTGACATTACTCATTTTTGAGGGATGGGAAGAGGCCGGTTTGACCTATGACATTTGGGCTTCTGGGATAATTTCATAGTGACAGCTCACATAGGAACCACTACATCCCAGCCTGGATATCACTGGCACAATTCGCACAGACACCACAATGTTACTGACAGCAACCACGCCAAAATAAAGAAAAAAATATCTGACTTGCCCATGACAACCAATCAGAACTAGCTGCTTTTATTTTCCATTTGCAAAGCGTTAATCTGATTGGTTAATCTATAGCTCGCAGAAATGACAAGTTTTCAACATAAAATTATCAAACTTTATTCGTATAAACAGAACAAAGACGATCTGGAGGATCATGTGGGTCGAGCTCAGCCTGTCAGGCGTCACGGGTGAAGTAACGCCGGCGCCGCCCGCGCACAGACACTGACGGCTCGTGACGCGGCCGGAGCACGTGACCCCCTGTCACCGCAGCTGGCGGCTCCGCCCCCAGATGCCAGGATGCCGCCCGCCGCCTCCTCCCAGCAGCCGCGCGGCCGTTGAAATGTCTGCTCTCGCGAGATGATGCCGGAGCGGACGGCGGCGAGATTTGCAGGCTGGAGTTGCTATTTGTATTGAAGGAGGACGAAGAAAAAAAAAAATTAATAATAAATAATCCGGAAAAAAAAAACCCCCGGAAAAATCGGGACTGGGGGGGGACAGGACGATGGCGTCGGGCGACACGCTGTATATCGCCACCGACGGCTCGGACATGCCGACCGAGCTGGTGGAGCTGCACGAGATCGAGGTGGAATCTATTCCCGTGGAGACGATCGAGACGACCGTGGTCGGTGTGGTAGACGACGAGGACGATGATGACGACCCCCTCCACCACCATCATCACCACCACCAGCCGATGATCGCCCTGCAGCCGCTGGACCCGGACGTTCACCACCACCACCAGGAGGTGATCCTGGTCCAGACCCGGGAGGAGGTGGTGGGCGGCGATGACTCGGACCTGCGGGCGGACGGCGGCTACGACGACGACCAGATTGTCATCCCGGTGCCGACCCCGAGCGGGGATGATGAGTACATTGAGCAAACGCTGGTGACGGTGGCCGGGAAGAGCTCCGGAGGCGGCGGCCGCAGCGTGAAGAAAGGCGGCAGCGGCAAGAAGAGCAGCAAGAAGAGCGGATACCTGAGCGGCGCCGAGGCCGCGGGCCGCAAATGGG
>NW_027361726.1:5050000-5072500 GCF_039654945.1 Dendrobates tinctorius | reverse complement strand
TGATCTACAGTCCAAATGTCACAATGCCAAGTTAATTCCGAATATGTAAACCTGCTAAATCTGCAGGGGGTTGAATACTACTTGTAGGCGCTGTATATATGTGTGTATACACTGAGTACAGAGTATATATATATATATATATATGTGTGTGTATACACTGAGTACAGAGCAGTATATATGTGTGTGTGTATACTGAGTACAGAGCAGTATATATGTGTGTGTGTATACTGAGTACAGAGCTGTATATATGTGTGTGTGTGTGTATACACGGAGTACAGAGCAGTATATATATGGGTGTGTGTATACACTGAGTACAGAGCAGTATATATATGTGTGTGTGTGTATACACTGAGTACAGAGCAGTATATATATGTGTGTGTGAGTGTATACACTGAGTACAGAGCAGTATATATGTGTGTGTGTGTATACACGGAGTACAGAGCAGTATATATATGGGTGTGTGTATACACTGAGTACAGAGCAGTATATATATGTGTGTGTGTATACACTGAGTACAGAGCAGTATATATGTGTGTGTGTATACACTGAGTACAGAGCAGTATATATGTGTGTGTGTGTATACACGGAGTACAGAGCAGTATATATATGGGTGTGTGTATACACTGAGTACAGAGCAGTATATATATGTGTGTGTGTATACACTGAGTACAGAGCAGTATATATGTGTGTGTGTATACACTGAGTACAGAGCAGTATATATATGTGTGTATACACTGAGTACAGAGAAGTATATATGTGTGTATACACTGAGTACAGAGCAGTATATATATATATGTATGTGTGTGTGTGTATATACGCTGAGTACAGAGCAGTATATATATGTGTGTATACACTGAGTACAGAGCAGTATATATATATGTGTGTGTGTGTATACACTGAGTACAGAGCAGTATATATATGTGTGTGTGTGTATACACTGAGTACAGAGCAGTATATATATATGTGTGTATACACTGAGTACAGAGCAGTATATATATGTGTGTATACACTGAGTACAGAGCAGTATATATATGTGTGTATACACTGAGTACAGAGCAGTATATATATGTGTGTATACACTGAGTACAGAGCAGTATATATATATGTGTGTATACACTGAGTACAGAGCAGTATATATATATATATATATGTGTGTGTGTATACACTGAGTACAGTGCAATATATATATATATGTGTGTGTGTGTGTGTGTGTGTGTGTGTGTATATACACTGAGTACAGAGCAGTATATATGTGTGTGTGTATACACTGAGTACAGAGCAGTATATATGTGTGTGTGTATACACTGAGTACAGAGCAGTATATGTGTGTGTATACCAGGGCTGTGGAGTCGGTAAGCCAAACCTGCGACTCCGACTCCTCAATTTCCCTTACACCGACTCCACGACTCCGACTCCCACACATATTGCTTATATTTAAGTGATAAATTTATTGTAGTACAATGTGAACCTCAGACATTTAATCATTTTTATGATCCAATAATCAAGATATTTAGATAGAACAGAATATATATTGGTGTACTACCCGGTTTTCATTCTTTTTGGTACAGATACGATATGGATAGACAGATATGGATAAATGGATAGAGCAGATTTCTAATCTGCTTTTGCTATTGAGTAACATTATCTATGCGCTCAAAAACCTTTCAGGTGATGCAGTTTTTTAAAAAGATGATCAACTTTTGCAGCTGAAAAACGTATCCTCAAAAAACACAGGAAAAACGCTGTGTGTGAATGTAGCCTTAGATCAGGAATATAACAGCCATTTATAGGACATTTCATAACTTTCCCAAACTCCTATGAAAAAATATTCAGCACATCCTGCATTGAATTACTGTACCCAATTTATTATATATTTTAGGAGTCGGAGTCGGTCCATTTCATTCCGACTCCACCAAAATGAGCTCCGACTCCACAGCCCTGGTGTATACACTGAGTACAGAGCAGTATATATATATATATATATATATATATGTGTGTGTGTATATACACTGAGTACAGAGCAGTATATATATGTGTGTGTGTGTGTGTATACACTGAGTACAGAGCAGTATATATATATATATGTGTGTGTGTGTGTGTGTGTGTGTATACACTGAGTACAGAGCAGTATATATATGTGTGTGTGTGTGTATACACTGAGTACAGAGCAGTATATATGTGTGTGTGTATACACTGAGTACAGAGCAGTATATATGTGTGTGTGTATACACTGAGTACAGAGCAGTATATATGTGTGTGTGTGTGTGTATACACTGAGTACAGAGCAGTATATATGTGTGTGTGTGTGTATACACTGAGTACAGAGCAGTATATATGTGTGTGCGTATACACTGAGTACAGAGCAGTATATATATGTGTGTGTGTATACACTGAGTACAGAGCAGTATATATATGTGTGTGTGTATATACACTGAGTACAGAGCAGTATATATATGTGTGTATATACACTGAGTACAGAGCAGTATATATATGTGTGCGTATACACTGAGTACAGAGCAGTATATATATGTGTGTGTGTATACACTGAGTACAGAGCAGTATATATATGTGTGTGTGTATATACACTGAGTACAGAGCAGTATATATATGTGTGTATACACTTGAGTACAGAGCAGTATATATGTGTGTGTGTATACACTGAGTACAGAGCAGTATATATATATGTGTGTGTGTGTATACACTTGAGTACAGAGCAGTATATGTGTGTATACACTTGAGTACAGAGCAGTATATGTGTGTGTGTGTATACACTTGAGTACAGAGCAGTATATGTGTGTGTGTGTATACACTTGAGTACAGAGCAGTATATGTGTGTGTGTGTATACACTTGAGTACAGAGCAGTATATATATGTGTGTATATACACTGAGTACAGAGCAGTATATATATGTGTGTCTATACACTGAGTACAGAGCAGTATATATATGTGTGTCTATACACTGAGTACAGAGCAGTATATATATGTGTGTCTATACACTGAGTACAGAGCAGTATATATATATATATGTGTGTATATACACTGAGTACAGAGCAGTATATATATATGTGTGTATACACTGAGTACAGAGCAGTATATATGTGTGTGTGTGTATACACTGAGTACAGAGCAGTATACAGTCATATGTAAAAGTTTGGGCACCCCTATTAATGTTAACCTTTTTTCTTTATAACAATTTTGGTTTTTCCAACAGCTATTTCAGTTTCATATATCTAATAACTGATGGACTCAGTTATATTTCTGGATTCAAATGAGGTTTATTGTACTAACAGAAAATGTGCAATCTGCATTTAAACAAAATTTGACCGGTGCAAAAATATGGGCACCCTTATCGTTTTCTTGATTTGAACACTCCTAACTACTTTTTACTGACTTCCTGAAGCACTAAATTGGTTTTGTAACCTCATTGAGCTTTGAACTTCATAGCCAGGTGTATCAAATCATGAGAAAAGGTATTTAAAGTGGCCACTTGCAAGTAGTTCTCCTATGTGATTCTCCTATGAAGAGTGGCATCATGGGCTCCTCAAAACAACTCTCAAATGATCTGAAAACAAAGATTATTCAACATAGCTTTTCAGGGGAAGGATACCAAAAGTTGTCTCAGAGATTTAACCTGTCAGTTTCCACTGTGAGGAACATAGTAAGGAAATGGAAGAACACAGGTACAGTTCTTGTTAAGCCCAGAAGTGGCAGGCCAAGAAAAATATCAGAAAGGCAGAGAAGAAGAATGGTGAGAACAGTCAAGGACAATCCACAGACCACCTCCAAAGACCTGCAGCATCATCTTGCTGCAGATGGTGTCACTGTGCATCTGTCAACAATACAGCGCATGCATAACGCCTTTTTGTATGACCAAACAACTCAATCTTTGTTTCATCAGTCCACAGGACCTTCTTCCAAAATGTAACTGGCTTGTCCAAATGTGCTTTTGCATACCTCAGGCGACTCTGTTTGTGGCGTGCTTGCAGAAACGGCTTCTTTCGCATCACTCTCCCATACAGCTTCTCCTTGTGTAAAGTGCGCTGTATTGTTGACCGATGCACAGTGACACCATCTGCAGCAAGATGAGGCTGCAGGTCTTTGGAGGTGGTCTGTGGATTGTCCTTGACTGTTCTCACAATTCTTCTTCTCTGCCTTTCTGATATTTTTCTTGGCCTGCCACTTCTGGGCTTAACAAGAACTGTACCTGTGTTCTTCCATTTCCTTACTATGTTCTTCACAGTGGAAACTGACAGGTTAAATCTCTGAGACAACTTTTGGTATCCTTCCCCTGAAAAGCTATGTTGAATAATCTTTGTTTTCAGATCATTTGAGAGTTGTTTTGAGGAGCCCATGATGCCACTCTTCATAGGAGAATCAAATAGGAGAACTACTTGCAAGTGGCCACTTTAAATACCTTTTCTCATGATTTGATACACCTGGCTATGAAGTTCAAAGTTCAATGAGGTTACAAAACCAATTTAGTGCTTCAGGAAGTCAGTAAAAAGTAGTTAGGAGTCTTCAAATCAAGAAAATGACAAGGGTGCCCATACTTTTGCACCGGTCAAATTTTGTTTAAATGCAGATTGCACATTTTCTGTTAGTACAAAAAACCTCATTTGAATCCAGAAATATAACTGAGTCCATCAGTTATTAGATATATGAAACTGAAATACCTGTTGCAAAAACCAAAATTGTTATAAAGAAAAAAGGTTAACATTAATAGGGGTGCCCAAACTTTTACATATGACTGTGTGTGTGTGTGTGTGTGTGTGTGTGTGTGTTTATACACTGAGTACAGAGCAGTATACAGTCATATGTAAAAGTTTGGGCACCCCTATTAATGTTAACCTTTTTTCTTTATAACAATTTTGTTTTTTTCCAACAGCTATTTCAGTTTCATATATCTAATAACTGATGGACTCAGTTATATTTCTGGATTCAAATGAGGTTTATTGTACTAACAGAAAATGTGCAATCTGCATTTAAACAAAATTTGACCGGTGCAAAAGTATGGGCACCCTTATCATTTTCTTGATTTGAACACTCCTAACTACTTTTTACTGACTTCCTGAAGCACTAAATTGGTATTGTAACCTCATTGAGCTTTGAACTTCATAGCCGTGTATCAAATCATGAGAAAAGGTATTTAAGGTGGCCACTTGCAAGTAGTTCTCCTATTTGATTCTCCTATGAAGAGTGGCTTCATGGGCTCCTCAAAACAACTCTCAAATGATCTGAAAACAAAGATTATTCAACATAGCTTTTCAGGGGAAGGATACAAAAAGTTGTCTGAGATTTAGCCTGTCAGTTTCCACTGTGAGGAACATAGTAAGGAAATGGAAGAACACAGGTACAGTTCTTGTTAGGCCAAGAAAAATATCAGAAAGGCAGAGAAGAAGAATGGTGAGAACAGTCAAGGACAATCCACAGACCACCTCCAAAGACCTGCAGCATCATCTTGCTGCAGATGGTGTCACTATGCATCGGTCAACAATACAGCACACTTTGCACAAGGAGAAGCTGTATGGGAGAGTGATGCGAAAGAAGCCGTTTCTGCAAGCACGCCACAAACAGAGTCGCCTGAGGTCTGCAAAACCACATTTGGACAAGCCAGTTACATTTTGGAATAAGGTCCTGTGGACTGATGAAACAAAGATTGAGTTGTTTGGTCATACAAAAAGGCGTTATGCATGGAGGCTAAAAAACACAGCATTTCAAGAAAAACACTTGCTAACCACAGTAAAATTTGGTGGAGGTTCCATCATGCTTTGGGGCTGTGTGGCCAATGCCGGCACCGGAAATCTTGTTAAAATTGAGGGTCACATGGATTCAACTCAGTATCAGCAGATTCTTGACAATAATGTGCAAGAATCAGTGACGAAGTTGAAGTTACGCAGGGGATGGATATTTCAGCAAGACAAAGATCCAAAACACCGCTCCAAATCTACTCAGACATTCATGCAGAGGAACAATTACAATGTTCTGGAATGGCCATCCCAGTCCCCAGACCTGAATATCATTGAACATCTGTGGGATGATTTGAAGCGGGCTGGACATGCTCGGTGACCATCAAACTTAACTGAACTGGAATTGTTTTGTAAACAGGAATGGTCACAAATACCTTCATCCAGGATCCAGGAACTCATTAATAGCTACAGGAAGCGACTAGAGGCTGTTATTGTTGCAAAAGGAGGATCTACGAAATATTAATGTCACTTTTATGTTGAGGTGCCCATACTTTTGCACCAGTCAAATTTTGTTTAAATGCAGATTGCACATTTTCTGTTAGTACAATAAACCTCATTTGAATCCAGAAATATAACTGAGTCCATCAGTTATTAGATATATGAAACTGAAATAGCTGTTGCAAAAACCAAAATTGTTATAAAGAAAAAAGGTTAACATTAATAGAGGTGCCCAAACTTTTACATATGACTGTATATGTGTGTGTGTATACACTGAGTACAGAGCAGTATGTGTGTATGTGTGTGTGTGTGTGTGTGTGTGTGTGTATACACTGAGTACAGAGCAGTATATATGTGTGTGTGTGTGTGTATACACTGAGTACAGAGCAGTATATATATATGTGTGTGTGTGTGTATACACTGAGTACAGAGCAGTATATATATATGTGTGTGTGTGTATACACTGAGTACAGAGCAGTATATATATGTGTGTGTATACACTGAGTACAGAGCAGTATATATATGTGTGTGTATACACTGAGTACAGAGCAGTATATATGTGTGTGTGTGTGTGTATACACTGAGTACAGAGCAGTATATATGTGTGTGTGTGTGTACACTGAGTACAGAGCAGTATATACACTCACTGGCCACTTTATTAGGTACACCTGTCCAACTGTGTGTTAAGACTTAATTTCTAATCAGCCAATCACATGGCGGCAACTCAGTGCATTTAGGCATGTAGACATGGTCAAGACAATCTCCTGCAGTTCAAACCGAGCATCAGTATGGGGAAGAAAGGTGATTTGAGTGCCTTTGAATGTGGCATGATTGTTGGTGCCAGAAGGGCTGGTCTGAGTATTTCAGAAACTGCTGATCTACTGGGATTTTCACGCACAACCATCTCTAGGGTTTACAGAGAATGGTCCGAAAAAGAAAAAAAATCCAGTGAGCGGCAGTTCTGTGGCCGGAAATGCCATGTTGAGGTCAGAGGAGAATGGGCAGACTGGTTCGAGCTGATAGAAAGGCAACAGTGACTCAAATTGCCACCCGTTACAACCAAGGTAGGCAGAAGAGCATCTCTGAACGCACAGTGCGTCGAACTTTGAGGCAGATGGGCTACAGCAGCAGAAGACCACACTGGGTACCACTCCTCTCAGCTAAGAACAGGAAACTGAGGCTACAATTTGCACAAGCTCATCGAAATTGGACAGTAGAAGATTGGAAAAACGTTGCCTGGTCTGATGAGTCTCGATTTCTGCTGCGACATTCGGATGGTAGGGTCAGAATTTGGCGTAAACAACATGAAAGCATGGATCCATCCTGCCTTGTATCAACGGTTCAGGCTGGTGGTGGTGGTGTCATGGTGTGGGGAATTTTTTCTGGGCACTCTTTGGGCCCCTTGGTACCAATTGAGCATCGTTGCAACGCCACAGCCTACCTGAGTATTGTTGCTGACCATGTCCATCCCTTTATGACCACAATGTACCCAACATCTGATGGCTACTTTCAGCAGGATAATGCGCCATGTCATAAAGCTCGAATCATCTCAGATTGGTTTCTTGAACATGACAATGAGTTTACTGTACTCAAATGGCCTCCTCAGTCACCAGATCTCAATCCAATAGAGCATCTTTGGGATGTGGTGGAACGGGAGATTCGCATCAGGGATGTGCAGCCGACAAATCTGCGCCAACTGTGTGATGCCATCATGTCAATATGGTCCAAAATCTCTGAGGAATGCTTCCAGCACCTTGTTGAATCTCTGCCACGAAGAATTGAGGCAGTTCTGAAGGCAAAAGGGGGTCCAACCCGTTACTAGCATGGTGTACCTAATAAAGTGGCCAGTGAGTGTATATGTGTGTGTATATACACTGAGTACAGAGCAGTATATATGTGTGTGTGTGTATATACACTGAGTACAGAGCAGTATGTGTGTGTGTGTGTATACGCTGAGTACAGAGCAGTATATATATATGTGTGTGTGTGTATATACGCTGAGTACGAGCAGTATATATATGTGTGTATACACTGAGTACAGAGCAGTATATATGTGTGTATACACTGAGTACAGAGCAGTATATATATATGTGTGTGTGTGTGTGTGTATACACTGAGTACAGAGCAGTATATATATATATATGTGTGTGTGTATACACTGAGTACAGAGCAGTATATGTGTGTGTGTATACACTGAGTACAGAGCAGTATATATATGTGTGTGTGTATACACTGAGTACAGAGCAGTATATATGTGTGTGTATACACTGAGTACAGAGCAGTATATATATGTGTGTGTATACACTGAGTACAGAGCAGTATATATATGTGTGTGTATACACTGAGTACAGAGCAGTATATATATGTGTGTGTATACACTGAGTACAGAGCAGTATATATATATGTGTGTGTATACACTGAGTACAGAGCAGTATATATATGTGTGTGTATACACTGAGTACAGAGCCGTATATATATATATGTGTGTGTGTGTGTATACACTGAGTACAGAGCAGTATATATATGTGTGTGTGTATACACTGAGTACAGAGCAGTATATATATGTGTGTGTGTGTATACACTGAGTACAGAGCAGTATATATGTGTGTGTATACACTGAGTACAGAGCAGTATATATATGTGTGTGTATACACTGAGTACAGAACCGTATATATATATATATGTGTGTGTGTATACACTGAGTACAGAGCAGTATATATATGTGTGTGTGTGTGTATACACTGAGTACAGAGCAGTATATATATATGTGTGTGTGTATACACAGTACAGAGCAGTATATATACACTCACTGGCCACTTTATTAGGTACACCTGTCCAACTGTGTGTTAAGACTTAATTTCTAATCAGCCAATCACATGGCGGCAACTCAGTGCATTTAGGCATGTAGACATGGTCAAGACAATCTCCTGCAGTTCAAACCGAGCATCAGTATGGGGAAGAAAGGTGATTTGAGTGCCTTTGAACGTGGCATGATTGTTGGTGCCAGAAGGGCTGGTCTGAGTATTTCAGAAACTGCTGATCTACTGGGATTTTCACGCACAACCATCTCTAGGGTTTACAGAGAATGGTCCGAAAAAGAAAAAAAATCCAGTGAGCGGCAGTTCTGTGGCCGGAAATGCCTTGTTGATGCCAGAGGTCAGAGGAGAATGGGCAGACTGGTTCGAGCTGATAGAAAGGCAACAGTGACTCAAATTGCCACCCGTTACAACCAAGGTAGGCAGAAGAGCATCTCTGAACGCACAGTGCGTCGAACTTTGAGGCAGATGGGCTACAGCAGCAGAAGACCACACCGGGTACCACTCCTCTCAGCTAAGAACAGGAAACTGAGGCTACAATTTGCACAAGCTCATCGAAATTGGACAGTAGAAGATTGGAAAAACGTTGCCTGGTCTGATGAGTCTCGATTTCTGCTGCGACATTCGGATGGTAGGGTCAGAATTTGGCGTAAACAACATGAAAGCATGGATCCATCCTGCCTTGTATCAACGGTTCAGGCTGGTGGTGGTGGTGTCATGGTGTGGGGAATTTTTTCTGGGCACTCTTTGGGCCCCTTGGTACCAATTGAGCATCGTTGCAATGCCACAGCCTACCTGAGTATTGTTGCTGACCATGTCCATCCCTTTATGACCACAATGTACCCAACATCTGATGGCTACTTTCAGCAGGATAATGCGCCATGTCATAAAGCTCGAATCATCTCAGATTGGTTTCTTGAACATGACAATGAGTTCACTGTACTCAAATGGCCTCCTCAGTCACCAGATCTCAATCCAATAGAGCATCTTTGGGATGTGGTGGAACGGGAGATTCGCATCAGGGATGTGCAGCCGACAAATCTGCGCCAACTGTGTGATGCCATCATGTCAATATGGTCCAAAATCTCTGAGGAATGCTTCCAGCACCTTGTTGAATCTCTGCCAAGAAGAATTGAGGCAGTTCTGAAGGCAAAAGGGGGTCCAACCCGTTACTAGCATGGTGTACCTAATAAAGTGGCCAGTGAGTGTATATGTGTGTGTGTGTATACACTGAGTACAGAGCAGTATATATGTGTGTGTGTGTGTGTGTATACACTGAGTACAGAGCAGTATATATATGTGTGTATACACTGAGTACAGAGCAGTATATATATATGTGTGTGTGTGTGTGTATACACTGAGTACAGAGCAGTATATATATATGTGTGTGTGTGTGTATACACTGAGTACAGAGCAGTATATGTGTGTGTGTGTGTGTATGCACGCACTGAGTACAGAGCAGTATATATGTGTGTGTGTGTATATACTGAGTACAGAGCAGTATATATGTGTGTGTATACACTGAGTACAGAGCAGTATATATATATGTGTGTGTATACACTGAGTACAGAGCAGTATATATATATATGTGTGTGTGTATACACTGAGTACAGAGCACTATATATGTGTGTGTGTATACACTGAGTACAGAGCACTATATATGTGTGTATACACTGAGTACAGAGCAGTATATATATGTGTGTGTGTGTATACACCGAGTACAGAGCAGTGTGTGTGTATACACTGAGTACAGAGCAGTATGTGTGTGTGTATACACTGAGTACAGAGCAGTATATATGTGTGTGTATACACTGAGTACAGAGCAGTATATATATATGTGTGTGTATATATGATGAGTACAGAGCAGTATATGTGTGTGTGTATACACTGAGTACAGAGCAGTATATATATATGTGTGTGTGTGTATACACTGAGTACAGAGCAGTATATATATGTGTGTGTGTATACACTGAGTACAGAGCAGTATATATATATGTGTGTGTGTGTGTGTGTGTGTGTGTGTGTACACTGAGTACAGAGCAGTATATATACAGTCATGGCCAAAAGTATTGACACCCCTGCAATTCTGTCAGATAATATTCAGTTTCTTCCTGAAAATGATTGCAAACACAAATTCTTTGGTATTATTATCTTCATTTAATTTGTCTTAAATGAAAAAACACAAAAGAGAATGAAGCAAAAAGCAAAACATTGATCATTTCACACAAAACTCCAAAAATGGGCCGGACAAAAGTATTGGCACCCTCAGCCTAATACTTGGTTGCACAACCTTTAGCCAAAATAACTGCGACCAACCGCTTCCGGTAACCATCAATGAGTTTCTTGCAATGCTCTGCTGGAATTTTAGACCATTCTTCTTTGGCAAACTACTCCAGGTCCCTGATATTTGAAGGGTGCCTTCTCCAAACTGCCATTTTTAGATCTCTCCACAGGTGTTCTATGGAATTCAGGTCTGGACTCATTGCTGGCCACCTTAGATGTCTCCAGTGCTTTCTCTCAAACCATTTTCTAGTGCTTTTTGAAGTGTGTTTTGGGTCATTGTCCTGCTGGAAGACCCATGACCTCTGAGGGAGACCCAGCTTTCTCACACTGGACCCTACGTTATGCAGCAAAATTTGTTGGTAATCTTCAGACTTCATAATGCCATGCACACGGTCAAGCAGTCCAGTGCCAGAGGCAGCAAAGCAACCCCAAAACATCAGGGAACCTCCGCCATGTTTGACTGTAGGGACCGTGTACTTTTCTTTGAATGCCTCTTTTTTCTCCTGTAAACTCTATGTTGATGCTTTTGCCCTAAAAGCTCTACTTTTGTCTCATCTGACCAGAGAACATTCTTCCAAAATGTTTTAGGCTTTTTCAGGTAAGTTTTGGCAAACTCCAGCCTGGCTTTTTTATGTCTCGGGGTAAGAAGTGGAGTCTTCCTGGGTCTCCTACCATACAGTCCCTTTTCATTCAGACGCTGACGGATTGTACGGGTTGACACCGTTGTACCCTTGGACTGCAGGGCAGCTTGAACTTGTTTGGATGTTGGTGGAGGTTCTTTATCCAACATCCGCACAATCTTGCATTGAAATCTCTTGTCAATTTTTCTTTTCCGGCCACATCTAGGGAGGTTAGCCACAGTGCCATGGGCTTTAAACTTCTTGATGACACTGTGCACGGTAGACACAGGAACATTCAGGTCTTTGGAGATGGACTTGTAGCCTTGAAATTGCTCATGCTTCCTCACAATTTGGTTTCTCAAGTCCTCAGACAGTTCTTTCGTCTTCTTTCTTTTCTCCATGCTCAATGTGGTACACACAAGGACACAGGACAGAGGTTGAGTCAATTTTAATCCATGTTAACTGGCTGCAAGTGTGATTTAGTTATTGCCAATACCTGTTCGGTGCCACAGGTAAGTTACAGGTGCTGTTAATTACACAAATTAGAGAAGCATCACATGATTTTTCGAACAGTGCCAATACTTTTGTCCACCCTCTTTCTTATGTTTGGTGTGGAATTATATCCAATTTGGCTTTAGGACAATTCTTTTTGTGTTTTTTCATTTAAGACAAATTAAATGAAGATAATAATACCAAAGAATTTGTGTTTGCAATCATTTTCAGGAAGAAACTGAGTATTATCTGACAGAATTGCAGGGGTGTCAATACTTTTGGCCATGACTGTATATATGTGTGTGTGTCTGTGTGTGTGTGTGTGTGTGTATACACTGAGTACAGAGCAGTATGTGTGTGTGTGTATACACTGAGTACAGAGCAGTATGTGTGTGTGTATATACGCTGAGTACAGAGCAGTATATATGTGTGTATACACTGAGTACAGAGCAGTGTGTGTGTATATATATATATATATATATATATATATATGTGTGTGTGTATATACGCTGAGTACAGAGCAGTATATATGTGTGTGTGTATACACTGAGTACAGAGCAGTATATATATATATATGTGTGTGTGTATATACGCTGAGTACAGAGCAGTATATATATGTGTGTGTGTGTATACACTGACTACAGAGCAGTATATATGTGTGTGTGTACACTGAGTACAGAGCAGTATATGTGTGTGTATACACTGAGTACAGAGCAGTATATATGTGTGTGTGTATACACTGAGTACAGAGCAGTATATATGTGTGTGTATACACTGAGTACAGAGCAGTATATATATATATATATATATATATATATATATATGTGTGTGTGTGTGTGTGTGTATATACGCTGAGTACAGAGCAGTATATATATGTGTGTGTGTATACACTGACTACAGAGCAGTATATATGTGTGTGTGTATACACTGAGTACAGAGCAGTATATATGTGTGTATACACTGAGTACAGAGCAGTATATATGTGTGTGTATACACAGTGCAGAGCAGTATATATATGTGTGTATACACAGTGCAGAGCAGTATATATATGTGTGTATACACAGTGCAGAGCAGTATATATATGTGTGTAAACACTGAGTACAGAGCAGTATATATATGTATATACACTGTGTACAGAGCAGTTTATATGTGCGTACACTGGGTACAGAGCGGTATATATATGTATGTGTGTATATACTGAGTACAGAGCAGTATATGTGTGTGTGTGTGTATACACTGGGTACAGAACAGTATATATATGTGTGTGTATACACTGAGTACAGAGCAGTATATATATATGTGTGTGTATACACTGAGTACAGAGCAGTATATATATGTGTGTGTATACACTGAGTACAGAGCAGTATATATATGTGTGTGTATACACTGAGTACAGAGCAGTATATATGTGTGTATATACTGAGTACAGAGCAGTATATATGTGTGTATACACTGAGTACAGAGCAGTATATATGTGTGTGTGTATACACAGTGCAGAGCAGTATATATATGTGTGTATACACAGTGCAGAGCAGTATATATATGTGTGTATACACAGTGCAGAGCAGTATATATATGTGTGTAAACACTGAGTACAGAGCAGTATATATATGTGTGTATACACTGAGGGCAGAGGAGTATATATGTGCGTACTCTGAGTACAGAGCAGTATATATATGTGTGTATATACACTGAGTACAAAGCAATATATGTGTGTGTACACTGAGTATGTATGTGTGTGTGTGTATATACACTGATTACAAAGCAGTATATGTGTGTGTGTCTATATATATATATATATATATATATATATATATATATATATATATAGCGCTCTGTACTCAGTGTATATACACATATATGTGAGCGAATGTCATAGACTGCGAGAAAGAGAATTATGATATGCCATGGACTTCTATGGCCCCCACCCTGGATCTGCCCTATCCCCCCAATCCACCTTCCCTATGCCATGGACTTCTATAGCCCCATCCTGGATCTGCCCCTACCCAACATCCATACAGTCCCTATCCCTATTCCCTTTTGTACAATTGCTTTGGCAAAAACTAATGTGTATTTAGTCCTGCCAATAAGGCTAAGTGCACACGTACCGGAACTCTCGCGGAAATTACCACGAGAATTCCGGAATTCCATTCCGCGGGAAGATCGCATTTTAAATTCCCGCGATTTTCTCGCGGAAAAACTAGCATTTTGCAAGCGTATTTAGCTTGCAAAATGCTAGTGTTTTCCAAGCGATCTGTAGCATCGCTAGGAAAACTGATTGACAGGTTGGTCACACTCGTCAAACACAGCGTTTGACGAGTGTGACCAACGTTTTACTACTGAGGCTGCCTATGCAGCCTCAGTAGTAAAAGATAGAATGAAAAAAAAATACTGTTATTCTTACCTTCCGACATCCCGCGCATCCGTTCCCAGTAATCCTTTGCGAAAATGCCCGCGATGACGTCCGTTCTCGCGGGATCGCGATGTCTCGCGGTGATTCGCGATGACCGCGAGACTGGACGCCATCGCGGGCATTTTTGCAAAGGATTACTGGGAACGGAAGCGTGGAGAGAGGCGGGAAGGCTGTGCGGGACGCCGGAAGGTAAGAATAACAATATTTTTTATTTTAAATTCTATTTTTTACAGGGATATGGTACCCAGAGCCCGGAGGACAGTCTCCTCTCCTCCGGACCGTGGGTACCATCCGCAATTGTTCTGCTTACTTTCCGCATGGTGTGCACAGCCACATGCGGGAAGTAAGAGGAACAATGCATTCCTATGGGTGCGGGATCGCCGCGATTCCGCAAATTAATGAGCATGCCGCGTTTTTTACCGCGAAGCGATTCAGCCGCGGTAAAAACCGCAGCATTAGCACAGCATTGCGGAATCCCAGAGGAATGCATGGGATGCTTATTTTTCGCGTTTTCATGGCAAAATCGCGCGGTTAAAACCGCCGCGGGAACGCGAAAAAAATGCCACTTGTGAACTCAGCCTAAAGCTTCTTTGAATATATATATATGTGTGTGTGTATATATATACACGGAGTACAGAGCAAAATAAATATATAGTGTGTGTGTATACAGTCATGGCCAAAAGTTTAGAGAATGACACAAATATTATATTTTCACATGATCTGCTGCCCTCTGGTTTTTATGTGTGTTAGTCAGATGTTTTTATCACATACAGAAATATAATTGCAATCATATTATGAGTAACAAAAGGTTATATTGACAGTTAGAATGATTTAAAGCAGCAAGTCAATATTTGCAGTGTTGACCCTTCTTCAGGACCTCAGCAATTCTCCCTGGCATGCTCTCAATCAACTTCTGGATCAAATCCTGACTGATAGCAGTCCATTCTTGCAAAATCAATGCTTTTATTTTGTCTGAATTTGAAGGTTTTTGTTTATCCACCCGTCTCTTGATGATTGACCACAAGTTCTCAATGGGATTAAGATCTGGGGAGTTTACAGGCCATGGTCCCAAAATCTGTGTTTTGTTCCCTGAGCCATATAGTTATCACCTTTGCTTTATGGCAAGGTGCTCCATCATGTTGAAAAAGGCATTGTTGATCGCCAAACTGCTCTTGGACGGTTGGGAGAAGTTGCTCTTGTAGGACATTCTGGTACCATTCTTTATTCATGGCTGTGTTTTTAGGCAAGACTGAGAGAGAGCCCATTACCTTGGCTGAGAAGCAAGCCCACACATGAATGGTTTCAGGATGCTTGACAGTTGGCAAGAGACAAGAATGGTGGTAGCGCTCACCTGGTCTTCTCCGAATAAGCCGTTTTCCAGATGTCCCAAACAATCGAAAAGGGGATTCATCAGAGAAAATGACTTTACCCCAGTCCTCAGCAGTCCACTCCCTGTACCTCTTGCAGAATATCAGTCTGTCCATGATGTTTTTTCTGGAGAGAAGTGGCTTCTTTGCTGCCCTCCTTGAGACCAGGCCTTGCTCCAAGAGTCTCCGCCTCACAGTGCGTGCAGATGCACTCACACCTGCCTGCTGCCATTCCTGAGCAAGCTCTGCACTGCTGGTAGCCCGATCCCGCAGCTGAAACACTTTTAAGAGACGGTCCTGGCGCTTGCTGGTCTTTCTTGGGTGCCCTGGAGCCTTTTTGGCAACAAGGGAACCTCTCTCCTTGAAGTTCTTGATGATGCGATAGATTGTTGACTGAGGTGCAATCTTTCTAGCTGCGATACTCTTCCCTGTTAGCAGGGCTGTGGAGTCGGTAAGCCAAACCTGCGACTCCGACTCCTCAATTTCCCTTACACCGAATCCAACTCCGACTCCGACTCCCACACATATTGCTTATATTTGAGTGAAAAATTTATTGTAGTACAATGTGAACCTCAGACATTTAATCATTTTTATGATCCAATAATCAAGATATTTAGATAGAACAGAATATATATTGGTGTACTACCCGGTTTTCATTCTTTTTGGTACAGATACGATATGGATAGACAGATATGGATAAATGGATAGATAGAACAGATTTCAAATCTGCTTTTGCTATTGAAAACATTATCTATGAGCTCAAAAACCTTTCAGGTGATGCGGTTTTTTAAAAAGATGATCAGCTTTTGCAGCTGAAAAACGTATCCTCAAAAAACACAGGAAAAACGCTGTGTGTGAATGTAGCCTTAGATCAGGAATAGAACAGCCATTTATAGGACATTTCATAACTTTCCCAAACTCCTATGAAAAAATATTCAGCACATCCTGCATTGAATTACTGTACCCAATTTATTATATATTTTAGGAGTCGGAGTCGCTCCATTTTATTCCGACTCCGACTCCACCAAAATGAGCACCGACTCCGACTCCACAGCCCTGCCTGTTAGGCCATTTTTGTGCAGTGCAGTGATGACTGCACGTGTTTCTCTAGAGATAACCATGGTTAACAGAAGAGAAACAATGATGCCAAGCACCAGCCTCCTTTTAAAGTGTCCAGTGGTGTCATTCTTATTTAATCATGACAGATTGATCTCCAGCCCTGTCCTCATCAACACCCACACCTGTGTTAATGGAGCAATCACTGAAACGATGTTAGCTGGTCCTTTTAAGGCAGGGCTGCAATGATGTTGAAATGTGTTTTGGGGGATAAAGTTAATTTTCTAGGCAAATATTGACTTTGCAAGTAAGGCTAGTTTCACACTAGCGTTTTTGAGCACAGCGACGGCCTGCGCACGGCCGCCGCTAAGCCCCGCCCGCTGCCGCGCCTCCGCCGGTAGCTCTGCCTACCGGCGCATGACGCTGCATGCACCCTGCGTCCCCTATCTTTGTCACTGGAAGCGCAGGCCGTGCGCAGTATGCGTTTGGCGGAGCATGCGCCTTTTTGACGGTGCGCCGTCGCAACCAAACTGCAGCAGGTTGCGTTTGGCGCAGGTCGGCGCACAGTCAAAAGGACGCATGCGCCGCCAAACGCATACTGCGCACGGCCTGCGCCCCCAGTGATAAAGATAGGGGGCGCATGCAGCGTCATGCGCCGGTAGGTGGAGGCGGGGCTTAGCGGCGGCCGTGCGCAGGCCATCACTGCGCTCAAAAACGCTAGTGTGAAACTAGCCTAATTGCTGTTAAGCTGATCACTCTTTATAACATTCTGGAGTATATGCAAATTGCCATTAGAAAAAATGAAGCAGTAGACTTTGTAAAAATTAATATTTGTGTCATTCTCTAAACTTTTGGCCATGACTGTACACGGAGTACAGAGCAGTATGTATACAGTACAGACCAAAAGTTTGGACACACCTTCTCATTCAAAGAGTTTATTTTCATGACTATGAAAATTGTAGATTCACTCTGAAGGCATCAAAACTATGAATTAACACATGTGGAATTATATAATTAACAAGTGTGAAACAACTGAAAATATGTCTTATATTCTAGGTTCTTCAAAGTAGCCATCTTTGCTTTGATTTCTGCTTTGCACACTCTTGGCATTCTCTTGATGAGCTTCAAGAGGTAGTCACCGGAAATGGTTTTCACTTCACAGGTGTGCCCTCTCAGGTTTAATAAGTGGGATTTCTTGCCTTATAAATGGGGTTGGGACGATCAGTTGTGTTGTGCAGAAGTCTGGTGGATACACAGCTGATAGTCCTACTGAATACACTGTTAGAATTTATTTGTATTATGGCAAGAAAAAAGCAGCTAAGTAAAGAAAAATGAGTGGCCATCATTACTTTAAGAAATGAAGGTCATTCAGTCCGAAAAATTGGGAAAACTTTGAAGTGTCCCCAAGTGCAGTGGCAAAAACCATCAAGCGCTACAAAGAAACTGGCTCACATGAGGACCGCCCCAGGAAAGGAAGACCAAGAGTCACCTCTGCTGCGGAGGATAAGTTCATCCGAGTCACCAGCCTCAGAAATCGCAGGTTAACAGCAGCTCAGAATAGAGACCAGGTCAATGCCACACAGAGTTCTAGCAGCAGACACATCTCTACAATAACTGTTAAGAGGAGACTTTGTGCAGCAGGCCTTCATGGTAAAATAGCTGCTAGGAAACCACTGCTAAGGACAGGCAACAAGCAGAAGAGACTTGTTTGGGCTAAAGAACACAAGGAATGGACATTAGACCAGTGGAAATCTGTGCTTTGGTCTGATGAGTCCAAATTTGAGATCTTTGGTTCCAAAGGTGAACGGATGGACTCTACATGCCTGGTTCCCACCGTGAAGCATGGAGGAGGAGGTGTGATGGTGTGGGGGTGCTTTGCTGGTGACACTGTTGGGGATTTATTCAAAATTGAAGACATACTGAACCAGCAAGGCTACCACAGCATCTTGCAGCGACATGCTATTCCATCCGGTTTGCGTTTAGTTGGACCATCATTTTGTTTTTCAACAGGACAATGACCCCAAACACACCTCCAGGCTGTGTAAGGGCTATTTGACCAAGAAGGAGAGTGATGGGGTGCTACGCCAGATGACCTGGCCTCCACAGTCACCAGACCTGAACCCAATCGAGATGGTTTGGGGTGAGCTGGACAGCAGAGTGAAGGCAAAATGGCCAAGTGCTAAGCATCTCTGGGAACTCCTTCAAGACTGTTGGAAGACCATTACCCGGGGACTACCTCTTGAAGCTCATCAAGAGAATTCCGAGAGTGTGCAAAGCAGTAATCAAAGCAAAAGGTGGCTACTTTGAAGAACCTAGAATATAAGACATATTTTCAGTTGTTTCACACTTGTTAATTATATAATTCCACATATGTTAATTCATAGTTTTGATGCCTTCAGAGTGAATCTACAATTTTCATAGTCATGAAAAGAAAGAAAACTCTTTGAATGAGAAGGTGTGTCCAAACTTTTGGTCTGTACTGTGTGTGTGCGTGCATATATGTGTGTGTATGTATGTATGTAAAAATTTTCGCACATTAGTTGTCAGGGGCACTGGCAATTTCAGAAAAAGCAAGCTGGTCAAATGTAAATGTACTGTATTTCATGAGTTGATGAACACAGGCAGGTATTTATATATGTAGATTGGTAATACAGTAAATTGTTTTGATAAGTAGAGGCCAAAAAATGTTTTCCAGTTGAGGTGCCACCTGCAGATCATTGTGTCTTTCTGCAGGTTTATGAAAATTAATGTTTAACTGTATTTTGTGATCAAATTGAGGATGTGTGGTTTGTTTGGCTATTTTCTTGCTGAAGGGGGCAAGATTACCTTTCAAATGGTGTATAATTTGTGTGTGTGAGTGCAGTATGAACCGGGATACAAAGGAATCACCGAAAAACAGTGTTTAGAAATAATAGAATAGATGTGTGTGTGTATATATATATATATATATATATATATATATATATATATATATACTCACTGGCCACTTTATTAGGTACACCATGCTAGTAACGGGTTGGACCCCCTTTTGCCTTCAGAACTGCCTCAATTCTTCGTGGCAGAGATTCAACAAGGTGCTGGAAGCATTCCTCAGAGATGTTGGACCATATTGACATGATGGCATCACACAGTTGGCGCAGATTTGTCGGCTGCACATCCCTGATGCGAATCTCCCGTTCCACCACATCCCAAAGATGCTCTATTGGATTGAGATCTGGTGACTGAGGAGGCCATTTGAGTACAGTGAACTCATTGTCATGTTCAAGAAACCAATCTGAGATGATTCGAGCTTTATGACATGGCGCATTATCCTGCTGAAAGTAGCCATCAGATGTTGGGTACATTGTGGTCATAAAGGGATGTACATGGTCAGCAACAATACTCAGGTAGGCTGTGGCGTTGCAACGATGCTCAATTGGTACCAAGGGGCCCAAAGAGTGCCAAGAAAAAATTCCCCACACCATGACACCACCACCACCAGCCTGAACCGTTGATACAAGGCAGGCTGGATCCATGCTTTCATGTTGTTTACGCCAAATTTTGACCCTACCATCCGAATGTCGCAGCAGAAATCGAGACTCATCAGACCAGGCAACGTTTTTCCAATCTTCTACTGTCCAATTTCGATGAGCTTGTGCAAATTGTAGCCTCAGTTTCCTGTTCTTAGCTGAGAGGAGTGGTACCTGGTGTGGTCTTCTGCTGCTGTAGCCCATCTGCCTCAAAGTTCGACGCACTGTGCGTTCAGAGATGCTCTTCTGCCTACCTTGGTTGTAACGGGTGGCAATTTGAGTCACTGTTGCCTTTCTATCAGCTCGAACCAGTCTGCCCATTCTCCTCTGACCTCTGGCATCAACAAGGCATTTCCGGCCACAGAACTGCCGCTCACTGGATTTTTTTTCTTTTTCGGACCATTCTCTGCAAACCCTAGAGATGGTTGTGCGTGAAAATCCCAGTAGATCAGCAGTTTCTGAAATACTCAGACCAGCCCTTCTGGCACCAACAATCATGCCACGTTCAAAGGCACTCAAATCACCTTTCTTCCCCATACTGATGCTCGGTTTGAACTGCAGGAGATTGTCTTGACCATGTCTACATGCCTAAATGCACTGAGTTGCCGCCATGTGATTGGCAGATTAGAAATTAAGTCTTAACACACAGTTGGACAGGTGTACCTAATAAAGTGGCCAGTGAGTGTGTGTGTGTGTGTGTGTGTATATATATATATATATATATATATATATATATATATATATATATATATATATATATATATACACTAAGTACAGAGCAATGTACAGGGTGGTTCAAAAGTAGGTGGACAGAAAATAATTTATTTTGACTTACAGTGCCTACAAGTAGTATTCAACCCCCTGCAGATTTAGCAGGTTTGATAAGATGCAAATAAGTTAGAGCCTTCAAACTTCACACAAGAGCAGGATTTATTAACAGATGCATAAATCTTACAAACCAAAAAGTTATGTTGCTCAGTTAAATTTTAAACATACAAGTGTGGGTCAATTAATTATTCAACCCCTAGGTTTAATATTTTGTGGAATAACCCTTGTTTGCAATTACAGCTAATAATCATCTTTTATAAGACCTGATCAGGCCGGCACAGGTCTCTGGAGTTATCTTGGCCCACTCCTCCATGCAGATCTTCTCCAAGTTATCTAGGTTCTTTGGGTGTCTCATGTGGACTTTAATCTTGAGCTCCTTCCACAAGTTTTCAATTGGGTTAAGGTCAGGAGACTGACTAGGCCACTCCAACACCTTGATTTTTTGCCTCTTGAACCAGGCCTTGGTTTTCTTGGCTGTGTGCTTTGGGTCGTTGTCTTGTTGAAAGATGAAATGACGACCCATCTTAAGATCCTTGATGGAGGAGCGGAGGTTCTTGGCCAAAATCTCCAGGTAGGCCATGCTATCCATCTTCCCATGGATGCGGACCAGATGGCCAGGCCCCTTGGCTGAGAAACAGCCCCACAGCATGATGCTGCCACCACCATGCTTGACTGTAGGGATGGTATTCCTGGGGTCGTATGCAGTGCCATCCAGTCTCCAAACGTCACGTGTGTGGTTGGCACCAAAGATCTCGATCTTGGTCTCATCAGACCAGAGAACCTTGAACCTGTCTGTCTCAGAGTCCTCCAAGTGATCATGAGCAAACTGTAGACGAGCCTTGACATGACGCTTTGAAAGTAAAGGTACCTTACGGGCTCGTCTGGAACGGAGACCATTGCGGTGGAGTACGTTACTTATGGTATTGACTGA